>NC_142885.1:59459000-59614250 GCF_051225735.1 Oryctolagus cuniculus
TCACGTCTGCCTCACCAGGTGGAAGAGTAGACGACAGGAATTAGTGCACCGTGCGCACACAGCGACTCTTACGCTCTGCCAGTTCAGTTCGTGCCTGTGCTAGTCGTTCTGAGAGCCTTTCAGGGCAGCATCCTGACCTGATCCCTCTTTGCGCCACTAGGGTGTCCAGCTCAGGGCTGGGCACATTGCAGGTACCCAGGACGGGGCTGTGGAAGACACAGCAGGTGGAATGCATGTTTGCCTGCCTGGCAGTGTCTTGGCACGTAAGGGAACTTGGATCCCCTGGATGGGTCCAGCGAGTCCTTCCTGGGCTGTGATATTGAGTAGTCATTGAGAACACATGATCTGGAGTCAGACAGCCCGGGTTTAGGTTCAGATTCTGCCACCTGCCAGCCGTGTGACCTGGGGAACGTGTGCCTCAGCTTCCTCATCTGTCAACGGGTGCAGTAAAAGTGCCTGTGATAGGGCTGTTCTTGCATAAGCCTTTGAAGGTTGCTTGGCTATCTAGCGACTAGTCAGCAAAGACCATCCATGCTGGTTGCTTTCTCCACGTATGTAATGAATGTTGACCTTAGGGCTCCCCATCCTCCGCCACGCCCCCTCCCTACACCTACACATGCATGTGCACACACACTCCAGTGAAAACCTCGAGCAAGAGAGAGAGACTCAAAACCTCCCAGCGCTGGCGGAAGCAAAGAAGACAGCTAATTGCTTGTTGCCATTACGGATTCTGCCCCTGCCGCCTGGCTCAGAGCTCCTTTTCCCCGAGATGATAGAGGTGTCACAGGGGCATCCGGGCATTACTATTCCGATGGGATGATGGACTAGTAAATCACCCTGCTGGCCCCGGAGAGCCTCACAAGTCGCTCTTCCAGGAATCCCAGTGACTCACAGCTCTCCAGCCTGCCAGCCAGATGATGGAGCGGCCGTGTCCCCCCTTCCCGCCCCCCCCCCCCCCGCCAAGTGTGTGGGGTGGGGTTTGCCATTCATTCGTCTTTCTTTGTCTGGGCTGGCTAGGGGAGCAAGTTCTGTCTGAGGCTAGTCTGCCTAAGGCAACAGCCAGCCCACTCTGTCACACCGTGGACCAGCTGAAGCCACAGTCCTCTGGCTGGTGGGGGCCGGGAGGAGACAGAGGTGGACCCAGGCCGGGAAATCTTCTGCTGAAAGAAAGCACCCGGGGCTTCCTCTGTGGTGGAGGTCCCTGGCTCTCACTCTGAGCCCCCAAGTCTGGGCAACAGGAAGGGGGTGGTGAGTGCTTGTCTACTCCTTCCTGGGCGGGGTCTTTCGCCCTTCATCCCATTTGATTCTGACAAGTTAGCATATATTCTCCCATTTAAGTCAGCAGAGATGGAAGCACAGAGAGGTTAAGTGACTTGCCCAGGGTCACACAGCTATGAAGTGGCAGAGTTGGCATTGAAATTCAAATCTCTCTCTCTCTCTTCTTTCCCTATATTTTGAGACTCCCTCCATCACTCTCAGCACCAGCTGACTTTTATTGCGCTATTATTATTTGCACAAGGCACATTGCTTAGCCCGTTTTATTTATCAATCATGTCATCCTAGTGTCATTCTGTAAAGTTGACATTCTTATACCCATTTTATATCCCAGCAAACTGAAGCCACAAAACCCAGGTCTTGCTAGGTTCTCTCCCTTGCATCATGCTCGCTGCCCTCTTGGTTGGAAACTTTGGGCATTGTCATTTCATCTCTGTCTGTGGGAGGTTGTGAGGCCTCTTGGGGCCAGGAAGAGGCCTTGAATTTATGTGCAGGCATGGTTTTCTCCAGGTTTTTTTTTTTTTTTTTTTTTTTTTTTGACAGGCAGAGTGGACAGTGAGAGAGAGAGACAGAGAGAAAGGTCTTCCTTTTGCCGTTCGTTCACCCTCCAATGGCTGCTGCGGCCGGCGCGCTGTGGCCGGCGCACCGCACTGATCCGATGGCAGGAGCCAGGAGCCAGGTGCTTCTCCTGGTCTCCCATGGGGTGGAGGGCCCAAGTACTTGGGCCATCCTCCACTGCACTCCCGGGCCACAGCAGAGAGCTGGCCTGGAAGAGGAGCAACCGGGACAGAATCTGGCGCCCTGACCGGGACTAGAACCCGGTGTGCCGGCACTGCAAGGCGGAGGATTAGCCTAGTGAGCCGCGGCACCAGCCGCAGGCATGGCTCTCATGTCCCTTCACTCATGTTTCCTGGAGCTCCAGGGGCGCATGGAGGTGTCTCTGGAGGTAGGTAGAGAGTGACAGGGTGCAGCCGGGCCTTGGGGCCCTGGGTCCTAACAGTTCTCCCTCATCTGTCATATAAACTGGGGCTGTACACCCCATGGCAGTTGGGAAACACATTCTACAGTACAGCATGGTTGCAAGTCCTGGTTCAAACCCCTGCCCTCCACGAGCCGGAACACGTGACCCTGGGCAAGGCATTCAGCCCCCCGTGCCTCAGTGTTACCAGCCGTGTCTCAGTCAGGGCTCTCCAAAGAAGCGGAACTGCTAGGATATGCATAGACCCACAGTAAGGGATTTCCTCTGAGGGACTGGCCTGCGGGATCCTGCAGGCTGAGGGGCCCATGGCCATCCATCTGCGAGCTGGAGAAAGAGGAAGGCCGCTGATATGGTTCCAGTCCAAACCCAAAGGCCTAGCAGCCAGGGAAGCCTCAGGTCTGAAGACCCAAGAAGCAGGATCTCTGATGTCTCGGGACAGGAGGAGATGGGCGGCCCAGCTCACGAAGAGGACGTGGATTCGCCTGTCCCCTGCCTTTGTTCACTCCCCAAATGTCCCTAATGGCCGGAGATATGCCAATCTGAAGCCAGGAGCCAGGTACTTCCTCCCAGCCTCCCATGTGGGTGCAGGGCCCAAGGACCTGGCGCATCCTCCACTGCACTCCCGGGGCACAGCAAAGAGCTGG
Organism: Oryctolagus cuniculus; assembly: GCF_051225735.1. Classification (NCBI taxonomy): domain Eukaryota; kingdom Metazoa; phylum Chordata; class Mammalia; order Lagomorpha; family Leporidae; genus Oryctolagus; species Oryctolagus cuniculus. The sequence continues at coordinate 59,461,899 of NC_142885.1, forward strand.
ACTGGAAGAAGAGCAACCGGGACTAGAACCGTGGCTGGTGCCACAGGCAGAGGATTAACCTAGTGAGCCACAGCACTGGCTCAATAAATAAATCTTTTAAAAAAAGAGAGAGCAGGGCGTGCTGCCCACATCCCACTTCTGGAATACGGCCGTGAGGCCCTATCTACCTTGGACCATCCCGTGACATCGGACCACCATGGGGACCGCATGCGGAAGAGCAGCAGGATGGAAGGATTCTGGGCCACAGCGCTGCAGAGTCTGCTTACCAGCCCTCAATGCTTTGTTGCACGATGTCTCATGAGACAGTGATGAGCGTGGGGAGACCACCTGCTTCTCGATGGCACTCCCAGGGACGACAGCAGCTGCGCCTCACCTTACTTACCACAATGTGGGTGCACACGCATGCGGCTGGTAGAGCTCCCTGTAGAGTCTTAATGTCTCACATCAGATGTCTGCATGTTCTGGGGAAGGTCTTCCTGGAATCTTACAAATTGTGTTGTTTCTTTGGAAAGGGAAAGACCTGAGGTTGCAGTGTTGGGGATCATTTGAGAAACCCAAAAAGGGAGGTCTTATTAGAGCCGTGAGCACTGCCTGTGTGACCACCCAGGCCTGTTTTCTTCCCAACAGAATGCAGGAGGTGGACTATGTTATCCCTAAGGGGTTTCAGGATGGTGGCTTCTAATCCCTGCAAGTCCTGAGTATATTCCTAAGAAGACAAAACCAGCTGGGAAGTGTGTGTGTCCTGATAGTTCAGCTTGGAATCTATTGGGAAGAAAATCTGCAGCCTCCAATGCCCTGAATAGATTTTTGGAGATATGCAGGTACATGACTTCCTTAGGCAAAGATCACGTGTGAAATCAGCATACATTTGCCCCACAGTGCTTGGGTACAGAAAGCCTCTTGTCTTTCCATGTTTCTTCATCAGGGAGAATCGGGTTGTGAGCCCCACCACGTGACTCACGCAATATTTGTCATCACAGGGCTGCCCCTGGCCCCTTAGGATTGTATCAAACCTTGGAGGTTAATTTGGTTCCAGGAGAGGCTTGGTCCTCAGCCATCTGTTTTGGGCGATGCTCCCCATAGCAGCTTCAGATACTGAAACCCGTTGCACAGTCTTCAAGGTTATGGTTCGGTGATCGCCCCTCGGATCCAGGCGTCACCTGTTAAGGTTTGCCTCCTTTAGGCACTGCAAAGTAGAACAACACAGGTCTCTGTGGGTGTCCAGTACCTCCACCCTCTCAACCCAAGCATGCCAGATCTCTCCCAACGTGCACCTTTCTCTCCTCTGTTCAGAGTACCTGCCCTCCCCCTTTCTGTCCTCCACAGCAACTTCAGCTTAATCCCAGGGTCAGCCTGACCCGTCAGCCACAGACCTGAGTGGGTGGGGGCTTTGTTCAGGATTCCTGCCATTCAATGATTCTCTGGCCACTCCCTCCCCTCTGAAGACCTGCCTAGACTTTCAATTACCACTGTTCCAGAGAAGTGCAACTTGAGCTACAAATGGAACTTAAAAATGTTTAATAGATGCACAAAAACAAGGCAGATGAAACACAATTCATATTATATTTAACCCAGAATATTAAAAATAGCACCACTTCACCATGCAATCAATACAACTTTGCAAGTGAAGTATTATCCACCCATTTTGGGTGCTAAGTCATTGAAATCCAGTGGGTATTTTGTATTTCATACTTGGAGCACATCTCAGTTCGGATGACCACATGTCAAACACTCAGCTCTGGCTAGTGGTTGCCGTGTTGGACAATGCAATAGCAGAAAAATAAAAAAACAAAAATGTGTCTGTTCTCGCCTTTTCGTCTTTCTTTGAGCTGAGAAATAAGACAGAAATTAATATCCCAATAGATTATCTTGACACATTGGGCTACAGAGAATAGAAATCACTCAGAATAGCTCAAGCAAATAAGAAGCTATTTTGGGGAGGCTATCTGGACATCTCGTGGAGTCCAGGAATTGGGAGTCCCGTAGGCACATTCTCGCTTTTGTTCCTTTCTCTGGGGGTATAACTTTGTTTGCTCAAGCCAGAGAATGTTGCCTGAATTTCTCTCCTTATCAGATCTTCACCCTTACTTCTCAGAGATTATCCCTCCCTGGCAAGCAGAAGGACTGGTCCAAGCATGCCCCTTGCTGGCCTTGAATTTATATATTGTGCCAGTCCTGTACTCAGAGCTGAACAATCCAGCCTGCTGATGAGTGACAGTTCAGGTTTGTGAAGGGAAGCACATACTTGGCTCATCTCAGCCCCTGACTTGGCTGATCTCAGCCCCTGACTTGGCTGGGGTATCGGTCATCCAACCAGCTGTGTCCAGGGAGGGGTGATGTCACTTATAATAGAAAGAGTTACAGCATCTCAACCTGTCAGTGAGGAGGTGACATTTAGAGAACAGGCAGATGTGTGAGTGAGTGCCCACAAACATCGATTTCAGTGGTGAGTAAGGAGTTGGAACACTAAAGGCTCATGGCTTTTATTTTTCTATGCAGTAAAAATCAAACAGGAGCAAAATGGACTTACAGACTTCTGTGTTGGACAAGAAATAGTGCTCAGATGCACCCAAGTCTACAGCAGCATTATTTTCTACATCCAAATGATGGGAAAAAACCCACGTGTCCATCAGCTGATAGATGGTTAAAAAATGTGGGGTATCCATACAACAGAATCTTATTTAACTTTAAAAAGGAAGGAAATTCTGACACCTGCTACAGCATGGATGAATCTTGAGGTTATTACACCAAGTGAAATAAGCCATACATTACATAAACCAACCACACACACACAAAACGATGGTGTGTGACTCCACTTATACAAAGTGTCTAGAGTAGTGGTATTTGTAGAGACAGAAAGTAGAAGGATGCTTTCCAGGGGCTGCAGAGGGAGGAAAATGGAAAATTAGTGTTTAATAGATACAGCTTCTACTTGAGGTGCTGAAAACCTTGTGCAGGTAGAGATAGAATGGGTGATGGCACAACAGTGCGAATGTACGTGATGCTGCTGAACTGAACTTAAAAATGGTTAATACGGTAAAGTTGTGGTTTTTTTTGTTTGTTTGTTTGTTTTTGTTTTCAGGCAGAGTGGACAGTGAGAGAGAGAGAGACAGAGAGAAAGGTCCTCCTTTGCCGTTGGTTCACCCTCCAATGGCTGCTGCGGCCGGCGCACCGCGCTGATCTGAAGGCAGGAGCCAGGTGCTTCTCCTGGTCTCCCATGGGGTGCAGGGCCCAAGGACTTGGGCCATCCTCCACTGCACTCCCTGGCCACAGCAGAGAGCTGGCCTGGAAGAGGGGCAACGGGGACAGAATCTGGCGCCCCGACAGGGACTAGAACCCGGTGTGCCAGTGCCGCAAGGCGGAGGATTAGTCTATTGAACCATGGCGCTGGCTAAAGTTGTGTATTTTAACACAATTGTAAAAAATCAGCATAATTCCTTGGTTTATTTATTTTAAATTATTTATTTTAAATTATTTATTTGAGGGGGAGAAAGAGGAGAGAGAGAAAGAGAGAAGTAAACCATCCACTGGTTTACTTCCCCAAATACCCACAATCCAAGGCCGTGATGAACCCAAAGCCAGGAACCAGGAACTCCATCCCGGTCTCCCATGTGGGCCTCAGGACCCAAGTCCTTGAGCCCTCACTGCTGCCTCCCTGGGTGTGCATTTGCAGGGAGCTGGAGCCTGGAGTCAGACACAGGCACTGCAGTGTGCAACATGGGCTCTGAGCTACTAGGCTGCATGCACACTCCCTCCCTGGTTTATTTTTAAAAAAAAGAAGAAGAACAGTCCTTGGCCAAGGGAACTGGGGTAAAGTAAATCCATTTGTCTCGAGATTTTTCTCCACTTCCACAGAGAAGGATATATTCCTAGATTACATCTGAGGTAATTAAACCTTCCTCGCTCAGGTTGAATTATACACAGGCACCCCCCCCCCATTTTTTTGGTTCAATTCGAAGACTTCTTTATAAGCACACAGGAAGTCCTGGTGACAAGGTAGTATTTTATATGCTAGGTTTAACCGAAACACAACTGTGCTCAGAACAGGCACTCCTGGAAGCGAGGAGATATATTAAGTTATAAATCTTTGCCATCATCGTCTTCTGCCCCAGGCCCACCGTGCACGCTCTCGTCTCGGATGCAGGAACGTGGTGGTGGTAGAAAAGGAAGACTGGAAGAAGCCAGTGAGCTGGGCTGAGTGGGGAGGGAAGAGAAAAGCAGGGAGACTGACAAGGCTTGATTTATGAGGGAGTTTCGGGGAGCACAGGGTGAAGAAGCGAGATAGGCTAGGCTAAGGGCTTCTCCGTTTGGTCGTGCTTCGCCATTCCCAGCAGAGAGATGCCGCGGGGGAGACGTGAATTGTCTGTGTGCCGAATGGGCAAGGATGCACCTGGGCTGCCTTTGCATCGCTCGGGTCTGGGAGGCTGTCTGTCCTACAGCTGTGGCTCCGTCAGTGGCACCCGGCGATGGCACGGGTCCCAGGCACTGCTGTGAGGGCCTTGGCGCTCCTCAGCCTCCTCCTTCCCGGTCTCACCGCTCAGCACCTTGGAAAAGGTGCTCCCGGGGTGATCTAAGCCGTCCCCCCTCCCCCCACCCCTCGGAAAGGGAACTTCTGCAGCGATTATCGCCTGATGTCACTGTGGAGCTCTGGGAAGGAGCTGTGACGCGAGGAAAGATGATGGAGGTGACAGAAATTATGTCGAGAAGGCGGAATATCACTTCATGTAGTACCGGGGGAAGTCAAAATGCTCATAAAAGTTCATTTGGTTTGAAAGCAAATAACTTCAGTCACTCAAACTCAGTCTTGTTGGACCGTAAAGCCGTTGGCAATATTTTGTATAAAGGATTCTATAGAAGAATAAATTATATTTATTGAATTGAACTTCAAGTAATAACCCTGCCACCTACTTTTTTTTTTTTTCTGGCCTTCTGCATCCTATGAATTTTGATGAATTACAAAAACTTCTATGGCAACATAATCGCTTAAACCAAAAGCTATCCAGGTAATAACACAAGCACCTTTAAACTGGAGGAAAACTCATTTGCCTGCTAGGCCTGGTCATTACTCACTGCCCTGATTGCTTTTTCCACAGCAGTCTCCTTGTGGAAGGCTCCACGTGTCCCATCCTACGTCAGAGCATTGGTTTAAGTCCTGGCTGTTTGGCTTCCAATCCAGCTCCCTTTTTTTTTTTTTTTTTTTTTTTTTGACAGGCAGAGTGAACAATGAGAGAGAGAGAGAGAGAGAGAAAGGTCTTCCTTTGCCGTTGGTTCACCCTCCGATGGCCGCCGCGGCTGGCACGCTGCAGCCGGCGCACCGCACTGATCCAATGGCAGGAGCCAGGTGTTTCTCCTGGTCTCCCATGGGGTGCAGGGCCCAAGCACTTGGGTCATCCTCCACTGCACTCCCTGGCCATAGCAGAGAGCTGGCCTGGAAGAGGGGCAACTGGGACAGAATCCTGCGCCCCGACCGGGACTAGAACCCGGTGTGCCAGCGCCGCAAAAGGAGGATTAGCCTAGTGAGCCGTGGCGCCGGCCCCAGCTCCCTTCTAATGCACCTGGGAAAGCAGCAGAAAACAGCCCAAGTGCTTGGATCCCCGCCAGCGATGTGGGCGACCAGGATAGAGTTCCTGGCTTCTTGGGGTCAGCCTGGCCCAGCTGAATGTCAATGTCGCCAGATACAGTCAGTTGATCTCTGCTGTGTAAAATTAGCCCTGGTTGAGAACAATTGAGTTAAATGCCATTGTAGGGGCTGGCTCTGTGGCATAGTGGGTAAAGCTGCTGCCTGCAGTGCCTGCATCCCATATGGGCACTGGTTTGAGACCCAGCTGCTCCACTTCCGATCTAGCTCTCCACAATGGCCTGGGAAAGCAGCGGAAGATGGCCCAAGCCCTCGGCCCCCTGCACCCACGTGGGAGACCCGGAAGAAGCTCCTGGCTCCTGCAGAAGAGTGAAACTGTCTCTCACTATCTCATCTCTCACTGCATTCACAAAAAGAGCGACTCAAAATGGATTAAAAACCTAAATGTAAGACCTGAAACAGCAACTATTAGAAGAAAACAGAGGTGAAACACTTTAATAGGCAAGGATTGTCTGGATCAGACCCCGAAAGTACAGGAAATAAGAGAATAGATAAATAGGCTCTCATCAAATGGAAGAACTTCTACACAACCAAGGAAACAATCAACAAAGCACTCTCCAGAATGGGAGAAAATGTTTGCAAGCCTTACCTCTTACAAAGTGTTACTACCCAGAATATGTAAAGAACTCAAAACAACTCAATGACAAAAAAAAAATTACACAAATAATCCAATTAAAAATGAGCAGTAAATGTAGCAGACATTTCTCAGATGCCCACCAGGTACACGAAAAAATGTTCCACATCATTCATCAACAGGGAAATGCCGATCAAAACCACAATGAGATATCACCCCACTCCAGCTAGACGGAGTTTTGATTGGAACACAGTCATGTTCACTTCACTGATAATCTAAGGCTGCTTTCAAGTAGTAACCAGGTCCAGCCCTGCTTAGCTTCTGAGATCAGATGAGATCAGGTGCGTTCTGGGTGGTGTAGCTGTAGACTGCTCCATGCTTTCTGCAGTTATCCACTAAATTGTTCTTTGGAGACCAGGCTCAACAAGCTAATTTCTGTCTTTCCGTATGCTACTAAGAGTTCCTGCTAACTCCCACAAACTGTCAGAAATTTGCTCTGCCCTCACCTTCCCCACCCCAACATTTACTGTATTTTATGTTTTTTTTCTGAAAGATTTTATGTATTTATTTGAGAGGTAGAGTTACAGAGAGAAAGGTCTTCCATCCGCTGGTTCATTCCCCAGATAGCTGCAAAGGCTGGAGCTAAGCCGATCCAAAGACAGGAGCCAGGAGCTTCTAACAGGTCTCCCAGGCAGGTGCACTTGGGCCATTTTCCACTGCTTTCCCAGGCCATAGAAGAGAGCTGGATCAGAAGAGGAGCAGCTGGGACTCGAACTGGTGCCCATATGGGATACCAATGCCGCAGGTGGAGGCTTAACCCTCTACGCCAAGCACCGGCCCCTGTATTTTATATTTTAAAATTTATTTTTGTTTACTTGAAAAGCAGAGTGATGGAGACACAGATAAAGATCTTGTTTTCAATCCTTCATTCTCCAAATGCCCACAGCAGCTGGGGCTGGACCAGGTCAAAGCCAGGAGCCTGGAACTCCATCTGAGCCTCCCATGGAGTTGACAGAGAGCCATCTACTTGAGCTGCCTGCCAGGGTGTGCATTAACAGGAAGCTGGATCAGAAGTAGAGGTGGGACTTGAATCCCGGAGCTCTGATCCCTCTGATACGGACCGTGGGCTTCCCAAGCGGCGGCTTACCCACCATGCCACAGCACTCACCCCGTGTTTTCTTTGTATTGTTGGCTACCAGTGAGTTGTAAAGAAGAAAGGGAGCTTGTTGTGGTTTTTAACCTGAAGAAAAATGTAGCCAGACTGACTTTTCAGGATGCTCATTGGGCCAGGGAGGAAATGTGGGTTTTCATCTAATGCAGAGTAAACTTCTCAGCAGCCAGGCCCTGACAGAGAGGTTTCTGCAGGACCCTGTGTCATTTCCAGGTGGGACAATGACCCTCATTCTCCCAAGATCCCAAAAGGCCCAGGCCACAACAGCTCCCTCTTCCCAGAGAATGGTCCCAGAGTCTCGCTGAGGTTGGATGGGAAGCCGGGGATAGGGACAAGAATTTATTCCAGAGGAGCAGTTGGTGTGCAATAAAAGTAACAACAAATAGAAAATGTAAATTAAATAAAAAGTGAAAGATAATAAAAAATAAAGGGGCCGGTGCAGTGGTGCAGTGGGTTAACGCCCCGGCATCCCATATGGGCACTGGTTCTAGTCCCGGCTGCTCCACTTCCAGTCCAGCTCTCTGCTGTGGCCTGGGAAAGCAGTAGAAGATGGCCCAAGTCCTTGGGCTCCTGTACCCACGTGGGAGACCTGGAAGAAGCTCCTGGCTCCCGGCTTCAGATTGGCACAGCTCCAGCCATTGCGGCCAATTGGGGAGTGAACCATCGGATGGAAGAACTCTCTCTCTCTCTCTCTCTCTCTCTCTCTCTCTGCCCCTCCTTTCTCTGTGTAACTCTTTCAAATAAATAAATCTTTAAAAAATAAAAATACTAAAATACATAAATAATAAAAGTGACTGAAGCAGGAACACTAAGTAAAGAACTTGCCCCACATCACTCAGCCTTTAAATGGGAGTTTTAGGGCACGGAAGCCGATGGAAGTCTTGGCCTCATCGGTCGAATAGGGGTGATGATCTTCTCACCGGGTTAGTGTGGGGTTTAACCGACATCCTTAACTGATTGCTTTGGTAAGCGCTCAATAAATGCACATGTGACTTTTCTTATTGTGATTATCACTAGGTAACTCACTCAGCCTTGCAGCCTGTCCTGGCTGCAAGGGGGTAGCTCCAACAGGTGGCAGGGCTGCCACACTGCATGTCTCCATGCTGATAATGTGAAGGGCGACCTCTACAGACGGAGCCCCGATGGCAGACATCAGTCCTGAGAGATCAGAGAGGTGAACTTGAGGGCGATTGCACCTTGCAGACTTTTCCGAAGGACGCACCATTTCCCTGTTTTATGGGAAGCAGGCATTTACGTGTTAGCTAGAGACTCCCTCTCTATGTAACGACTTCCTGCAGGAAGATTCCTGGGTAGGGGACGTCTGCTGTGCTCAGAGCTGCCTGCAGAGTCTTTGAAGCCGCAGCTGCTCCCTCTCTACACTGTTCCCCGTGGTCTTTGCAGCTGGGCCCAGGGCAAAGCTTTAATTAATGCTGGAAGAAGGACACCCACAGCTGCCTTTGGCTTCTTCCTGGCAACTGAAGCAAAAGCTCAGGTGCAGAAGGGACAGTCTGCCCAGGGGTCACTCCCTGCTGCAGACCGCCTGTGCCCCACGTGGCCTTTCGGGCAAAGGCCAACATCCTTAGCTTGAGGAACCAGGCCGTGTACAACAGCGACTCCTCCCAGCAGGCCATGGCACACAGAGGAATTAAAACCCCTCACACTTGATCACTGTGTAGACAGCGGTGTAGACCTGGCTCTTAAAAGATATGATTGAGGAATGCCATGTCACTGTTAGACAAATTTGCAAGCTGAAGATGAAACTTGAAGAGAAAGAATTTCACAAGGCAGTGTAGGAAGGAGGTAAGGGAGAAGAGTGGCCAGTAGGGGTGAGAGACTTGCAGTGTTTAATGAGGTGTTTCACGGAGGACATTTCCACTTTATGGTATACAGTTTACCCCATCCCTCCACCCAATTTGTAGAAAGCCATCCCCTTCTTATCAGTGTGGTTTATTTTAGGGGTGTATTGAGGTAGTTACTTTGACTTCCCCATAGATGAGGACCCAGCTTGGAGGTTGCTTATGGTGTTGCCAAACAACACCCCAAAACTAGTTGGAGGAGTTGCTATAGAAACCCCCATACCTGGGTCCGCTGGCCTAATGCATAGAAAGCCAATCGCTGACATCAGGAGTGCCAAGGGGAAGAAACTAGATATTTATTGATAACTATGGAGCAAAGAGCTGGGCAGCCATCGCTAAATTCCCAGGCTCCCCGAGGAGTTAGTGCTTCTAGATTGAAATGGGGGCTTAGAGGTGTGTGTTCATCTCGTGTCCAAGTTCCTGGTTGGCCAGTGGTGCCTGTGGCCATTCTTTGACTGGTCAGCAATACCATGCTTTTTAGGGAATTTGTAAAGGCCTGGTGGGCTTCAGTTGGCCTGGGGGCAGGGGATGTGTTGCATGGAAGTGGTATTTACCTTCTGCCCCAGACCTGGAATCCCTGTGTCTGGATCTGTAACTCTCCTATATAAATCCTTCCAGACAATGCTGGCCAACAAGCTTTTGATGATTAGAGAAGCAAATGACTCCTTGAGTCCTGTGATTACGACTTCGTAGGGCCAGCTGTATAACTCTCTTAACTGAGTGAATTCCTTTTGATAAATGACAGGCAGGGACATCTTGGGCTAAGGGAGACAGACCAGAGGCTGGGTCCTGCCTTTATATTATAGGGGTTTTATCTCAATCGGAAGTCCCTTACATCTGAAAATGCTTGCAATTTATTTTTACCACAACTTAGACTAGCACTACAAATAGAAATATTCTAAGAATGTTGCCTGTGGTCTCCTACAACATAACAGGGAACTGCATTGAGTTTTAATCACTGCCGTCACCCCCATTGCCTGGAACAGTGCCTGGTGTACAGTAGGTGCTGGATAATGACTGTTCTGTGAGTTGCCCCGTTTACCTCCATGTCTCTTCTGCAGTCCCTCACCATGCAACCTCTGCTTTAGCCCCACTGAAAAGCTTCCAGCTCTTGGAATAGGCCCTGCCTTTAAACTCATCCATTCATAAATCCTGCTCTGTACTGTGCTAACCATTGTGCTAGGTATTAGAGACACGTGGTGAGCAAAACAAAATTATGTAATAGTTGTTGGAAAGAGCATTCTTCCCATAATCATATAGATATATATGAATATGTTTATGAGTATGTATATGTAAAATTATAGGCTGAGGCAAATGTAAGTAAGAAATGAAACTAGACTGTAGTAGGATTTGTTCCAGATTGAAGAGGCTACATTTGATCGAAGACCTGGAGAGCCACTGCACCATGGAAAGAATGACATATTATCAGTGTGGCTGGAATAAGTGAGCATGGGGGAAGGGGACACGTTTGGGTATGAAATCAGGGCGGTCAGCAGGGGCCAGAGCCTGCAGAATCTTGCGAGATATGTTGCATGTTCTGGTCTTTATTCTGGAAACAATGGGGAGCCAATTGAAGAGTTTTAGGTGAGGTGGAGATGTTTGACATGATCAAATTTGCTTTACAAAAAGATCATTCTGTCCACAGAGCTCCTCTGAGCTCCCTGCCACTTAACCCTGCTACACAAGCCTCCCCTGCCCCGTCTGGGGCCATGCAATTACTGTGCTGGTGGTGAAGACAGCCGCAGTAGGTGACTGAAACCTCAGCCATGGATTTATTGACTCTTGGCTGCCGTTCATAATGAACTCTAGCTTCCCTAGGGGCTGGGGGCTAGGAGATTTGCTGAGAAGAGGAGGAAGGGGTGCGGGGACTGCAAAGGAGGGGTATGGGGGGCTCCCAGTTCTGTTCTCCCCATCCTGGCAGCTGCCTCCCCCTACTGAGGCTCGCTGCCAGGATGATGTATCAGAATTCAATAAGCTTTGCTTGTCTTTTCCTAGAAAGGGATGGGCTGGCAGGGGGAGAAGCAGGCCCCTCGCCGTCAATTAAGGGGGCACAGTTCAAATGAATCACTCTGTTAACTAGCAGGGAAAATCCATGGTCGGTGTAAGGCCATCATTGTGTTACTAATTCCAGACTGTTGAACTTCGGTAGTTCCTGGTGGCACTGGGACCTTGTAATCTCTGGGTTTAATGAGATGACTGGGCATCCCAGTCTCTGTGGCTCCAGGGAATAAGGTAGAGCATTTGTTCCCCCTGCGTGGGGTGTTGATTCCAGGGAAGGGCGCAAAGTTTCAGAGAAATGTGGGGAGGGGGTGTCAATGCATATACCTACCTTACATCACCTACTACCCAGAAACCGCTGTGACTGTAGCATTCGCTACTGATGGAAGGCGTACCTTGCACTTGACTTATGAATTGAAACAGTGAACCAGAATCACTTTTCCAAAAACCAAGCTACCTTTGTTGGGAAAACACTCTGACGGATGTTCAGAGCTAAAGGCTATTCTTGGAAATGCCTGGGTCAATTCCAAGGTTGTCTTGGGAGCAGGGAGTCTCAGCTGGGAAAGTCAGTAATTTATGGGGTAGAAACAGCAGGATGGTGGAAAAAGTGGGTGGTTTTCCCATGATCCTCCAGCAACTTCCTGACAATCCTTGAAAATCATGAAAGGGTCCATGGGACTTGATTTCTCATCCTTACTGGAGCAGAGGCAAGCTTGGGTATTGCAAGGTGAAACCGAGCAGCACAGGTAGGCTGTGCCCACCTCTGGACCGGTCCCAGTGGCTGAGAGAATGTGATGCACTGATTGGCTCGGGTCTGTGTCAGAGGTGGAAAAGTGGACAGAGCCCCATCAGAGCACGTGGGCTGGGGGATGGACAGGGCACTTCCCCTGAAGATAGCTGTGTTTATGACTCATCTCACTGGACCACAGAACCTGAATCTTAACTGCAGGTTAATGTCTTATCTTGTATGGTTAAGAGGTCAGTCTCCAGCTCTAGACCATGAGCCTTGGAATCCAGGGTCCACTGCTTGCTAACTGGGTGACCCTGTGGGAGTCACTTAGCTTCTCTGTACCTTTGCTGTTTTATCTAAGCAAACAGGACTAACAATAGCAATAATAAAGGAGCTAACATGAGAAAATTCTTGGGCTAGTATGAGGAGTCAGATGGGTTAATAGGTGGCCAGAGAAAACCGGGGTGCATTTCCTTAGGAATCTCCCAATTTTACCATGAGAATAGCCAGGGAATGGTTACATCCTTGGGAGCACACAGTGTATTAGGAAAACAAGTTACCTGTCCTGCCCTTCTGGATGGCTTTTTGTTTGTTTGTTTGCTTGGTTGGTTTTGTTTTTGTTTTTGTTTTTTGAGCAAGCCAGACAGGATAAAGGATTGCAAATCAGGTCTTTTAATGGGTTTTGTCCCCGCCTTGTAACTGAATGTTAAGCTGTTAAATTTTTTTCTTCTCCCAAATTGTGTCTGATCCAGCTCTCTGCAGTGGCCTGGGTAAGCAGTAGAAGATGCCCCAAGTCCTTGGACTCCTGCACCCAAATGGGAGACCTGGAGAAAGCTCCAGGCTCCTGGCTTCGGATTGGCCCAGCTTCGGCCGTTGTGGCCATTTGAGGAGTGAACTGGCGGATGGAAGACCTCTCTGACTCTGTCTCTACCTCTCTCTGTAACTCTTTCAAATAAATAAAATAAATCTTAAAAACAAACAAACAAACCAAACAGGACCACCAGCATCTTCAGGTTTTTGCCTCTCTTGGAAGCCCCCTTCCACGTCACTCTGGCTGGGGGGGTCTTTGATTCTAATAAATCTTGCTTTTAAATCTCTCTGCTTGTCCACTGGGAAATTCTTCCATGTGAGACAAAGACCTGGGGTAATAATATTCTCTCTGCTGATGTTTCACTCGTAACACCACCGGTACTGGGAAGGGGGGAAGCCCTTCCGAAGGGTGTGACCTACAGCTGTCAGCTTTAGGACATTATTATTCTCTTCTTCAATCCCAGACTCTGATGTTGTTTTTGGTTTCCAGCCCCTTAGCCCTCAATCCGTTGTGAACAGTGCCTCTGCCCCTGAACTTCACCTTCTGAGTCCAGGGGTTGGAACCTCACCCCTTTATAGCCCTGCTTCCTAGGAGGCTCCTTTCCTGGTCTGGCCCAGCCCCATTGGTTCCTTGCCCCCAAGAATCTGCCCTCTCCACAGCTCTAGTTGCTCATCCAGGAACGAGAACCTTCTGAGTTCCCAACAGGGCTCCATTTTTTGTATTCTCAAGAAGGATGATGTAACGCAACTGCCAATCAGTCAACTAATCAAGAAATGCTTGCTGAGAATTTTAAAATTCTAGGCATCATGGGAATGTGAAAGACATAAGACAACCTTTTACTTAAGGACTGAAAAGTGGAGAGCTAAAATTCCCGCAATATAAAATTGAGCAATTTAACCACGGTCAAGGCTGCAGCTCAGTGGGGTCCTGTGCATTCACAGTGCTCTGAAGCTACCACCACTGGCCAGCTCCAGGACTCAATCCCCACTTGAAGTCGTTGCCAACTCCCCAGCTCCTCAGTCCCAGGTATCCCCTAACTTGTTCTCATCTCTAAGATCTCTAAGGGTATTTCAGTCTACTTGCAGAAACAGGCAAGAGTTTGCTAACAAAGAGAGGCAGAAAGTACTGAAACGGATGGTGTAGATCAGCGGCCAGCTGTGTGGCCTCATCCCAGTTCTACTGCTTATTTCTGTGTGGCCTTGGGCAGGCTGATCTAACTCTCGGAGCCTCTATCTATCTATTGCATATAAAATAATGGTTACAGAAATCCACATCGTAGCCCAGTTGTGAAGATCCAGTGTGTTGATGCCCATAAGGAGCTGAGAACAGTATCTGGTTATAGTAAGTGTTATGTAAGCATCTGCCATTGTCACTGGCACAATGGTATGTCCAGTGGTTGAGTATATTGTACATTTTTGAGGGCAAGAACCCTTTCTGTCTTGCCTACCAAGAATCTGCAGCAGTTGGCAAGATGCTTGGTTTCAGTAAGAACCTAGTAAATATTTGTTGAACGATTGAATAGAGGTTACAAAAGAGGGGAGATCATTGTGAGACACAAAGGACTATTGGAAAATTCTGTGCTCAATGTCAAACGCAGTCTGTGGCTTCTTGGGAAATCTTATTAAGAGCCACCTGCGTGCTGTATGTTACGTGACCTGTTACAGGTGGAGCAGGAGACTAAGTCTTCCCCTAACATAAATGTGGGGATTGTTATTATGGTGAGAAGTCACCAAAACACCCATCAGGTATCATGCACTACACACGGGCCTGGCATTGTACTGAAAACCTGATGTGCATCGTTCATTTCATTCTATTTATGATTCAACCTGTGAGACAAAACCCACTAACACAATACAATAATAGCAATGAAAAACCCACTTTTTTAAAACAGAGCAAAATGTCAACAAGTGCAAATGAATCCTGTAATAATCGAGTCCATATGGGAGGTGAGGATGCCGAGAACAGTCAGGTGAGGATAACCTTGGAATTCTGATGAAACACCTGCATCTGTGACCCGGCCTGCCTGCTAATCACCTCGATATTTGCTGCCTGAGCTCTTGGTTGCTTTTTGGATTCCATTTCTCTTTCCTCATCTGTCAAAACTCACCTTCAACTTCCTTATAGGACAGATCTTATCCTGATTGCTACCTTTTCCAGGCACGTATGGAGGGATGGCAGAAAGAGTGCTTGCAGATGCCTTGGCAAACCGGTCCCCGAGAGCAGGTGCTCTCGTCTCTGTCTCAGGGGGCAGTGCTCCATACTGGCTAATTGGATCCAGGACAGGGTTACAGAGGCGGGCATCAAGGCATGATGGCCTGAATGAAACCCTGGATTAATTAAAAATGGTCCAAGCCGATTGAATATTTCATGACCTCGGGGCTGAAGTCAAGGTCTCTGGAATAGAAATCAGATGTGAATGTGCAGTGCAGGTGGGGGTAGATTGGAGAGGGATGGGAAGGAAGGGAGAGGGAGGAGGAGGGGAGAGGGGAAGGTGAGTGAGGAAGGGGAAGAATGAGAAGGAGTGTGTGATGTCTTCGAAATAAGACTAACCTCTCCTGTTCGTCAGTGATGTTCTCGGAGGACTGTAGGCTGTTCAGCTGGGCCTTTCTATTGTTCCAGGGGGACAGGTGGAGTGGTGACCACTTCACACCTGAGGAGGCTTCGACCCAGAGAGGGTCCCCCAACAGCTCTGTTTCCTGTTGTGGAAGACTTGGCCAGGAACCCAGGAGATAAGGCCACTTGCCACCTTCCACGTCACAAGTTCCCAGAAGCCTGTGAGACTTTTCTCCCAGAAAGACATTTTTCTCTTCTTCCATTTCCCCATCAAGGGCAGAGCTCAGAAGAGAGGGACCACATGGGCTCTCCCCGGGGACTGGGGACTTCTTTGGTCCCCTGGGTCTCTCCTGGGGTCCGAGCCACATCCTCTCTTGTCTGCCAGCGCTGTTTCAGTGGAGGAGGGTGTCTCCCCATCATCCCTGGGTGGCCTCAAGTTTGCCCATCTCACTGCTTACCTTCTGCCACTCTCTGTGTCTTCCCGTCCACCTCCTTGTCCTCGTCTGTCCACGCGACCTTTCCCACTGCCTGCTCTGCGCACCTCTCAGCAAACCCTGGCACTTCCTCCTCCCCTCTTCACTCCTGCCTCGCTCTGTTCCTGTCTTCTTTCTCTCTTTCCTGTTCCGTTAGGGATGTTTTGATGGAGTTTCAACCAATTCGCACCAATAAGCCTCTCTAGCTCCATCACAAGCCAAGCTCCGAGCTTAGGGCCCCCTGGAGACACAGACCCAACTAAGGTTTTTGGAATTTTTTTTTAAGATTTTATTTATTTATTTGAGAGGTAGAGTTAGAGAGAGAGAGAGATCTTCCATCCACTGGTTCACTCCCCAAATGGCCACAATGGCTGGAACTGGGCCAATAAGCTCCTTCCAGGTCTCCTATGGGTGCAGGGGCCCGAGCTCTGCTTTCCCAGGCTATAGCAGAGAGCCGGATCAGAACTGGAGCAGCTGGGATTTGAACTGGTGCCCCTATGGGAGCTGGCACCGCAGGCAGAGGCTTAGCTCACTATGCCACAGCAATGGTCCCTCAACCAAGTTTTAACAACCTAATAAACATTTTCATTTTCCACTCAACCTGAACCCAAAGGTGGCCTTGGGTGTGGCTACCTGCAGGAGGTATCTTCAAAATGATTGTGCCACAAAGTGAGTGGGCAGAGTGGGTAGGGGGCAGGTGACTTACTGAGTAAGGCAGTGCCACAAAGGGGCAGCCCCTGCTCTTATCCAGCTGGGCAGGTGACCCTTTGCTGATCAGTGGTCAGGCCTGGCTCCGCCATTGGCCCTCAGGAGGACAGCTCCACCCCCTCTCTGCCTTTTGTAGGACCCGCCTCGTTACATAATCTATGTGGTCTGGCCGCTGGGATTCTGCATTTGGTGACTTCTCAAACAAAATGCGAGACTGAGGGAGCCTCACAGCTCTAATTATTTTGCCAGCTCCTTGTTCTGCATATCAATTTCGCTGCCCTGCACAATTGGTATTCTACACATCTGGCTGGCAGGGAGGACGCGTGGGGAAATTACGTGGTTTTGCACAAGAGATTTGTTAGAAGTTGGAGCGGAGACTATCTTATTTCGTTTGATAATCTCTTATTTATGGGTTTGTTCTTTTCTTAGTATTAATGAGAATTACTATCTCAGTCTTGCTGTGACAGCTTTATCAACACCTCTGTGCCTGCATTTTCAGCCAGGTAATAGAAGTGCGATCAAATTGAATCAGTATAAATAACAGAGAAACCCTCCGGTTGGGGGAGTCTGCAAGTCCAAAGACCTTGATCTTGCAGAAGCTGCCTCTGCCTGTGGGTAGCAAGTTTAATCACCACTCTGAAAACCAGAGCCTACATGGGTGCTGTGGCCACTGCTGACAGGTGGGATTTTACAAAAGTGGGTTAACCTTTGGGTTCAGGTTCTCCACGTAGCAGATACTTACCTATATATTTTTTTGGAGGCAGCAGGTGCCATAGGAGAATAGATTTTGGGGTTCGACTGCCCTGGTTTGTGCCCTGTCTCTGCATGTCAACAGCTGTGAACTTCCTCATCAGTAAAAGAACACAAACATTTTTAAAGAGCTCCGGCATTTATCAAACACTTGCAAAGCCTTCATTTCTAAGATCCCATTAACTCTCACAGACGCTGCAACAGATTTGTTTTCTTAATACATCTCAGGAGGAGAAATTGTGTCACACACACCCGGGTATTCATTTTCAGTTAACGTACACGTTAGCACACTTTGTCACTCTGTATTCTATTTTGCCATTAGACATTAAAACCTCAAACTAGGAAAGTCTATGAAATTATCCGTCTCGGGGCCCTGGAGTGTAAGGAGCCAGGCCAGGCCCCACACCTGGGTCCAGGGTCAGCCATTCCAGCCCAGGACCTGTTTCCACAAGGGAGTTTTTATTGAGACAATTTCTTTCATTTTTTTTTTTTTTGTTGTTGTTCTTTGGCCAGTTTTGTGCTGCATCAACAGATTTGAGCAACAGTGACGCCCACAAAAATGGAAATTTTGACTCTAGTTCTTTTTTTTTTTTTTTTGACAGGCAGAGTGGATAGTGAGAGAGAGAGACAGAAAGAAAGGTCTTCCTATTTGCCGTTGGTTCACCCTCCAATGGCCACCACAGCTAGCGTGCTGCAGCTGGCGTACCACGCTGATCCGAAGGCAGGAGCCAGGTGCTTCTCCTGGTCTCCCATGGGGTGCAGGGCCCAAGGACTTGGGCCATCCTGCACTGCCTTCCCTGGCCACAGCAGAGAGCTGGCCTGGAAGAGGGGCAACCGGGACAGAATCCGGCGCCCCGACCGGGACTAGAACCCGGTGTGCCGGCACCGCTAGGTGGAGGATTAGCCTAGTGAACCGCGGCGCCGGCGACTCTCTAGTTCTTTACGACAAAACCGAAATGTTCACTGATCCCTGATCCGGAGGCCAGTCGGGGTCTCTGAGTTGTTCACTCCAGCAGCTCTGCAGCCAGGGTGTGGCCGTGTGAGTCCTTGGCCTCTGCGTGACCAACCAATTCTTCCCATGCACGGGAACTACGAGAACATATGGGAAGGAATGTCCTGTGCATATTTGCTAAAGGGACAGTGATGGTCATTTCTACAAGACAATTTCAGAAAGAATCTGGACGTCCAGCTGTAAGGGATGGGGCTCCGTAAAGGAGGGCACAGCACACAAGGGCAGATTCCACAGCCTGTAAAATGGATGGGGCAGGCGTACGTGCACTGAGAGCTGGCCACAGCCACCTATGCACTCGTGCATCTGTGCCCTCATGGACGCTCGGTGTCTGCTGGATTTCCCCAGTCCAGGATGCTGCTTATAATGCACCACTATTTCAGGTGCTAATCAGAAGGGGAGAAACCCGTCACCGCTCAGTGCCTTCCATTGCAAGATGCACCCTTGAATCAGAGATTTTCAATTTGAAAACAGTGCATCTCAGAGTAGAAGCGATATATTTTGTTCCTATGTTCATGTAAGGATTTGTCTACTTGTAAAACTGTAGAGCAAAAAAAAAAAAAAGTCTGGATGGATACACATAAAATAAACATGGAAGTTATCAGCAGAAAATGAACGGAGGAGCCGGTGCTGTGGTATAGTGGGTAAAGCTGCCGCCTGCAGTGCCAGCATCCCATATAGGCATCCCATATAGGCACCAGTGGGAGACCCAGAAGAAGCCAGGAGCAAGGATCCTCTTCCCAGTCTCCCACATGGGTGCAGGGGCCCAAGGACTTGCACCATCTTCCACTGCCTTCCCAGGCCATAGCAGAGAGCTGGATCGGAAGTGGAGCAGCCGGGACTCGAACTGGTGCTCATATGGGATACTGGCACTGCAAGCAGCAGCTTTACCCACTACACCACCGTGCCAGCCCCAATACACATTCATTTTTATATGAAACTTGTGTCCTGCTGTTGGAGGATGGGGATAGGCCTGCTCAGAACAGCAAATAATCCCCAGATCATCTGTAGACTGGGAATTTGGCTTTAGATTCCATATATTCTGGAGAGAAGAGGAACATTGGTACAAGGTGCCCCATTTTGAGTGGCAAAGTGGTAATTTGACATGACGTAATGCACACAAGAGATATGGGTTCTCTTAGCTCCCCTGCACGATAGGAAACGTTGCTTGTCCAGAGCTCGTAGCACAGCTCCGGCTGTTGCACATGCTCAAGTCCCAGCTCCAGGCCTGCTGAAATGAGGCCCCGTCTTTGCTTGCTTACTTTGTGTACTTCAAAAGATGTTCTGTTTAACTGAACAATGAAAATGTAGTGTAATAACTACTACAATAACAGTAAGCCTTGGTATCAGTAGTTTGTATTTCCTAGAAATGAGCTGGTTTTCTCTATGTGTTAGAAGAAGGGATTTTAGTGGCATGCAATATAATACTTGCATAACAATGACTAAATATGAGACAATTATTTACTGTTACCCAAAATAGTCTCAAAAAAGCAATTCTGGAAGCTCCAGGATGTATTGAGCCACCGAGTTCCCCTCATCATTCTATCCCACCCTTATCGGCTTGCTCACCTTTCTTACTTATCTTGTCCTGATCTTGTCCTGCGGTCATAACACAGCTGCCTAAGCTCCAGGATTCCAGTCCTTCTGTGATCAAGACAAAAGACGGGAATCAAAGGGGTGACCAGGGAAAGAGAGAGTAAGTGAGCTCTTCCCACGTCATTATCCTTTTATGGAAGAGGACAAGTCTCCTAGAAGACTTCCCTTTACATGCAAATGTCTAGAAATGGAGCCCGTGGTTACCTCTAGCTGCAAGGGGGGCTGGAAACTGAACATCTTGTTCAGCCTCTGCAATGGGAAACAGACAAGACGAAGCAATGTTGCAAACAACTCCACCTGTGCCAGTGGCAGTTAAGTCCTCACTTCTTTCTTACTAAGAGAATCTTGTTCTGTTCTGGAACGTGATTTGAGGGAGGCTGGGTTATTTGCAGTCCCAAAGGATGAGTCATAACTGGACCAAAATTTAATTCTTTCTGCCAGTTAGGGAATGGGAGCAGCTCTGGTTCCTGAGCTGTGAGAAGGTGCCTCCCAGAAGTCTGGGGAGACTTGGCCTGCACCTTAGAAGGCTAGGAAATGCCTTCTTGACCTCTTTCAGAATTTGAATATTTTTGTTTGAGGTTCTGATGCTCGGAGCTATGAGACTTTGAAGCGTTAAGTGTGAAGAAAAAGCCCAACACGCTAAAGGTGGAAGACAGGAAAGATAAAACTAAGCATTCATCCACGTGAACTCTGGGGCTTCCTCCCTCTGTATCTTTGTAGTGTAGCATTGGTATTTTTGGTCTGCTACAAACCAGTAGGTCCTGGGGCAAAGGACTGTTGCTGTCGATTTCTCAACAATGTTGCAGTGGATTCGCTTCTGAGAGGAACAGCTGGTGGGGGCAAGAGGCACGGAGTTACCACACAGACCCCTGGAGTTGGGTGAAAGCAGGCTTGAGACAAGCAGCCCGCAGACTCGTTTATTTCAGTTGAAACTACGTCTTATATAGCCCAGACCAGCCAATCTGGTCAAGGGGCGGTCTATGCCCCATCCAATCACAGCCTGCCAGGCAGTTTCCAAAGCCATCCAATCACAGCCTGTTGCCAGGCAGTTTCCAAAGCCATTCCTGAGTAACTAATGCTCGCTTGCCAGTGGCCACCTTGGCATTCCACCACAAAGGACTATTGTGCCTCTTGAGAGAGGGTGTAGCATCAGGGAGGAAATATGACACTCCATTAAACTCGAGAGGCAAGGAAAAGTTCAGAGTGGGAGGGACCAAATAGGGGAAGTTTCTCAAAGGGAAACTTATGTCTTGAAGGTAAAGCCATGGTTAAATAGAGAGTGAGGTAGAGATAGAATGTTCTCGTGCAAAGACACTGAGGCATGAGTGTTGAGCATCAATCCCTCTGTCTCCCTCCTCCTTCCCTGGAGCACTGTTTGATCTTCACCAATCATTTGAGCCACTGGATCCAAGAGGAACCTGTAGAACAGGTCTGAAACAGGAGAGTTCCTGCAAGGTGCAAATGTGCTCACTCCAACATGGCCATAAAGTGAGATGCATCGAACGTTCCTTGTAACTTCCGGCAGACCTTCCTACAACGTAGGGGTTAAGCATGCAGGCTTAGGTTCAAACTTTGACTCATCTTAATTAGGAACCCATGGGATCGCAGGCCGGTCATTGGATCCCTCTGTATCTAGATTTCCTTATCTGTAAACTTGGGATAACCCTAACACATAGGGCTGTTCTGAAGAATAAACAAACATGTCTGTGCCAAGCACTTCGATCAGTGTCGGTACAAACTCTGCCCTTATTACCACGAGTCCTTGGCTCAGCTTGTCGACCGTGCTGGGGGCTTGTGGTATCTCATGTGTGAACCACGAAAATTAGTTCTGGCCCAGGTGCCTTCTTCCACAAGACAAGTTCTTTGTAGCGGGAAATGCATCTGATAGCATTAATTAAGCTAATAGCGTGGTTTGCCTAACTCAAACTTGTATTGCCCACAAAGGGAATAAACTGGGAACAGAAACCCTGATAGGAGAAGAAAAGTAAGGTTCCACATTGTGAAGGAACACATAGCTGCTTTGTGGAGCAATCATCTGCCTGCTGGGGGATGACTTCTTTTCCTTCCCTTTGCTTACTGTTAACTGCGCTGTTCGTGAGAAATTCCAGATATGCTGGGTCCCAGCTCTGAATTCTGATGCACCTGGTCTGGGTGGTAGCATGGCCTTTGGGAGCTACAAAAACTCTCCGGATGATTCTACTTACAACCCACATGGAGAACCACCATATTAAAAACAATCCACATCCGTACCATACCCCAGATCAATTAAATCCGAATCACTGTGGGTGGGACCTGGGCTCGCCTGCAAACCTAATGTGAGTCAGGCCCGAGGGACGCCATTGATGGTGCTCACTGATTTGAGTCAAATCTCAGTGCCCTGAAGGATTGGCTCAGAGATGACTAGGTTCATTTCTATCCGTCTTACAGTTTACAATGATAAGCTAAACGCAGCCACTCTAAGCCAGAATTTGTCTTTGTTAAAACCCTCAGCTGATATTTTTTGCTTGACCAGGCCAAGACAAGAGGGGTGTGTATGTGTGTGTGTGTGTGTGTGTGTGTGTGGTAGGGCAGGGTGGGGGAGTGTATGTGTCTGGATGAGTTTAGGCCAATTAGCATATCCTGTCCTTATAAGTACTGTGATTGGTTCTGAGATAGTGCTCAGTCACTTTCTGGCCAATGAGAGTTGAGCTCGGGTTCAGCGGTTGGGGGCAAGAAGCTTTAATCACAATGGGATGTGCAACCAAGATGGGTTGAGGCCGGGAGCTCTTGAGAGTGGACAGCCTGAGGGTGAAGCCTGCTCACAGCAGGACCATGGAATTTTGGTGCCGTCTTGGTGACACAGGAAAGCCTCTGGAACCAGCGGGGCTGGAAAACTTCTTTCCTACTTGAGTCAATGGACTCTGTTTCTGTGAAAGCCAATCTGGAGCGGAGGTTTCCACTTCGTTACTACAAAGAGTTGGTGCACACAAGGGATCTCTCAAAAGATCTGAAAATGTGTAGGATGAAAAAAACACCATGCGTGGGTTTCAGCATATGTTGCAGCAAAATAAACTTACCTTTTCATTCCATTTTTCATGAGCTTTTTGAAGTCCCCTCATAGCATGACAAGGTAGACAAATTAGATAATGCAGACAAGCTTTTCAAAGTAATGTCTTGCCTACATCTTCACACGGGCCTTTGCGACAATGCTGTGGAATCAGGGATCCGGAGCCCTGGACTGCAGGCTCGCTGAGGACTGGAAGTGAGGGTGCTGGCCCCCTCGCTCCCTCACCTGACACAGCGCCTCACACACAGCAGGCACTCAGTCAGTACTCGCTGAGAGCAGGCATGAGTTCAACGTCTTCATGGTGCACTCAGTCTTTCTCAGGACTCTCCCTTATGTTGAATGATCCACCTGCTCTACCTTGAGTCAATCTGCTGTTTTTTTTGTAATTGCTAGCTTTTTGCCTGAGTCATTCCTTCTACCTAGAAGACTTTCTCTGCTTCCTCTGCCTTCTAGATTCTCATCTACCCTTTAGGATCCAGAATAAATGCACGTCCTTTATGGATCAATTCTTTCCCTTTTCAAATTCCTGTGGGTTTGATGATAAGTATGCAGACAACCCGAGTTGGAATCTCCATTGTGTCACTTCCTAGCTATGTGACCTTGGGAAGCTTCTTGGTGCAAGGTTAGGATAAAAATGCTACCAAGCTCGTATGCCTGTTGTAGAGAACAGATGAAGTGCACAGTGTCCAGATTTTCCTTAGGTTCTAACACAGAGCCGATAAAACTCTAAGAGGTAGTATTAGTATCTCTATTTCACAGGCGAGGCATTATGCAGTAGGTAGTCCATGTCCAAGGACAGAGAGCTGTTCAGTCTCTTGTTTTCTGTAAGATGCTTTGTGTTGAGCTTCTACCATATGTGAAGTATGATGGACACTACGGAATACAGTGGGGAGCAAGACAGATAAAATCCCTGCTCTGTTTGTGACATAAACCGATAATCCCATGCGTAAGGAAGGATACGAAGGGTAGGGAATATCAAGACTGGAACTTGGGGAGCCGGCATGGTGGTGCAGTGGGTTAAGCTGCCTCTTGCTATGCCAGTATCCTCTGTCAGAGTGTGGGATAGAGTCCCAGCTTCCTGCTAATGCACCTGGGATGGCAGTGGAAAATGTCCCAAGTGCTTGGGCCCCTGCAGCCCATGTGGGAGACCTGGATGAAGTTCCTGGCTCCTGGTTTCAGCTTGGGCCAGCCTTAGTTGTGGTCATTTGGGGAGTGAACCATTGGATGGAAGATCTGTGTGAGTGTGTATGAGTGTGTGCATGCGTGTTGCTCTCTCTTTCACATAAACAAACCTTTTAAAAAAATGTCCTAAGACTTCCCTGAGTTGTGACACTCACATTGAGTGGAAAGAGCACGGGACTGCTTCCCCCTGCTACATAGAAGTTGGGTTCAGCTCTTCTGTCTCTGCTGCTCTTGGGGCTCTGAGTGGGGCAGCCTGGCCCTGCCTTGACCAGCTCCAGGGCCACATAATCCCTGCTTCCCCTAGGCTGGCTCCCCTGGGACTAGGACCGTTTCCTCCACGACTCCGCTTGTCTGCTCCTGGCTCTGCTTATCAGTGCTGCCAGTAATTATATCCGTCCCCTTCACTTGCCTCTCCTCTCGGGCCAGACTTCTGATGATATTTCATTGTTCTCTAAAATTACCTCGGTGAGATTTTAAATAAAAATGAGAAACGGGCTCTTAGAGCTTCCACATCGGCTCTGTGCAATTTTTCCTCCCCTTCCTCCACACTGTAATCAACACAGTCGACGCAGCCCTGGCTCACGGTCCAGCCTTCCCTAGAGGGCTTTTGATGGAACGTTTGCATGGAGGGGTTGTGCACAGGAAGCAGACACAGGGTTAACAATCTGGGAACTTCATGTTAAAAATCCATATTTTTGACTGCTGAGAAAATCAGAACAGGCAACACCATCCCCCCATATTTGACTTGAGCTGGGTGGCAGTGGCTCCTGCACATGGGATACAGGCTGTAGTTCTCTGCAGAGCCCCCTGTCTCCTACTGCCTTCCCAACCCAGTGGGTTTCAGTCACTGACAGTGTTGGCTTAGTTTCTGGAGGCACTCAGGTTTGCACTGAATTTGAGTTTGTCTTTAAAGTGGATATGACACCTTGTAAGTGCAGAATTAAGAGTAGCTATTATTAATATTAATAGTGGTGATAGTATTCACAAAGTATAGTCCTAAGGCTGGATAAAAAAAAAGGTATAGGATCTTTCCTACATAGCAAGTGAGATTGTGATAGTACAACTCCCTTCTACTTCAATCAGCACCCCTACATCAGAACGTTTCTCAGTAAGCTGCACACAATCTTTCCCGAGAACAGAAACAGTGCGTGTTGCAGCTAGGCGATTATTATTATTTACCATCACCACATAATTAGAGATAATTTCAGTAATTGCCCAAACACAAACTACATGAATAAATAATCGTAGGAAAAACAGAATAAAGAAAAGGAGACTCTGATTCAGTGGTGCGGTATGTAAGGTCCGGAGGGCACTTTCCCTATGGGGTCAGACCAGGGTGATGGGCGCAGAGGTAATCACCAGGAACATGGAGAAGCCAGGTTCGTGGGCCCTGAGAACGGATTCAGAGCAGCGAGTTTTCCAGCAATGTGAGTCTGTCCATCAGCAAGGGGGATAGTAATATCGCTGTCTTGAACTTGTGTTCCACTCACCTGGTCAGTGGCCTTCTGTGCCAGTGGTCTTCTCTTGCATGATTCAACAGTCATTTGGTAGCTGCCTTGCACTAGGGCTGCTGTGTTAGGTGCTGGACAGGGCCTTGTTGGTGTTTACGGTGAGGCATCCTCTTGCTTTGGTCTCGGGAATGCAGTTCAGTCTGTTATTCCATGTGTATCTCTTGGTCACCTGCTGTGTGCTGGTGAGGGATCCAGGTGTTGCTGTTTGCAGTAGTCAAGTTAGAGATGCCTTTCCTCTCTTGGAGTTCATATAGAGGAGGGCGGAACAGAACGATACAAACAGTCATAGCAAGAGAATCGCAGGTAGTGTGAAGTGCTGCGATGAAAATTAAATGATGCTGGAGACAACTAAGGAAACACACCACAGATCCTGGCTTGTGGACTCTTCGTAAAGGTTCTGTTCCAATTTTCTTCCCTGTCCAAACTGCATAATCTCTTGATTCTCAAAAGATTCCTTTCTTCTCTCCATTGTTGGCTTGGTACTGAAGACAGAGAAACTAGTTTTGACTCCCAACCTTGGCATTGTTCTCTGTGTGCTTGAGCAGTTTGCCGAACGTCTCTGGGTCTGTTTCTTCATCTGGAAAGTGGGGGTAGGGATAACACCTTCCCCGAGGATTGAAGTGAAAACTAAATGAAATACTGTGCAAAAAGCACTTAGACAGGGACTGGCACTGTGGCGCAGTGGGTTAACGCCCTGGCCTGAAGCGCTGGCACCCCATATGGGCACTGGTTCTAGCCCCGGCTGCTCCACTTCCAATCCAGCTCTCTGCTATGGCCTGGGAAAGTAGTAGAAGTGGCCCAAGTTCTTGGGCCCCTGCACCCACATGGGAGACCCGGAAGAAGCTCCTGGCTCCTGGTTTCGGATCAGTGCAGCTCCGGCCGTTGCAGCCATCTAGGGAGCGAACCATTGGACGAAAGACCTCTCTCTGCCTCTCCTCTCTCTGTGTAACTCTGACTTTCAAATAAATAAATAAATCTTTAAAAAAAGCACTTAGACAATGTCCAGCACACATTAGACACTAAGTAAACACTCAGTTATAAAGGAGTGAGTGGTCTGAATCCCACTGGATTGCCACGTCAACTCAACCTTTCCTCCTTGGTGAACGGTTCTGGTTGCTTCCTTCTATATCCTAGCAGCAGCAGCACCCACACTGCATTTTGCTCTTCTAGGATCAAGTTGGGTATTGTTAAATTACTTTTACTTGTTTATTGTCTGTCTTGCCCAACCTAAGTAACTTCCTTTATCACTTTTGCAATCCTCACTCGCATGCACTTACACCCTACTGAGGCACTTGATGCATTTGTTTTTATTGATGACACATACATGAGTTGATTTTCTTTGTTCTGATGCCTAAGCATCTTCTGTAGACAAAGCAGAGGGGAGACTTGTGTGTCACGGTGTTAAGACTGCATTAAGAGCTGGCACCGCGGCTCAATAGGCTAATCTTCCACCTAGCGGCGCCGGCACACCGGGTTCTAGTCCCGGTCGGGGCGCCGGATTCTGTCCCGGTTGCCCCTCTTCCAGGCCAGCCCTCTGCTGTGGCCTGGGAGTGCAGTGGAGGATGGCCCAAGTGCTTGGGCCCTGCACCCCATGGGAGACCAGGAGAAGCACCTGGCTCCTGCCTTCGGATCAGCGTGGTGCGCTGGCCGCAGCGCGCCAGCCGTGGCGGCCATTGGAGGGTGAACCAACGGCAAAAAGGAAGACCTTTCTCTCTGTCTCTCTCTCTCACTATCCACTCTGCCTGTCAAAAAAAAAAAAGAGAGAGAGAGAGAGAGAGAGAGAGAGAGAAAAGACTGCATTAAGAAGCCCCATACTCCAATCATGATGCTGGCACTCACAAGCGCAGGGCTATTACGACTAGAGTCCTCAGATTTACGAAGACTGAACACAGTAGGCAAACCCTCCTTTCTTGCATGAAGGAGAAATAAAGGATAATCGCAGGGCTTTCTTCAGCTCCATTTGTGTGTGTGAGGAGCGTTGCACTGGCAGTAATTACAGAAAGAAGAGGAAATGGAATAAGTACCAAAGGAAGAATTAGTTGTACTCGATCTAATTAAAATCCTGTAGAGAGAATTCTTCTCTTATTTGCAAAGGTGATCTAACATAACCTTGAAGCCATTGTATTAACCACTGTGCTTTTCATTTCAAGGAGGAATAAATGGCAGAAAGATCATTTGAGAAAGGCAACCCTTCATTTGTCTTTCAGAAATTAAATGACCTTGATTTCTGAACCACTTCTTCCAATGAAATTAAATTGCATTGAACCCTGTCAATTAGCAATGGGTAAGTCAACCAAGCCAGGGGAGGAGCTCACCCAGCTGGTGAGGAGGATTCTGGACGCCTTTGGGAAGGGAGGAAGATCAGGGAGGTAAGGAACTTGGAGGAGTGGTCAAATTACACTGAGTTTTTGTCACTTTGTTTCAACACACACACACACACACACACACACACACACACGCAGGCTACATTTCCAGGTAGCATTTATGCTTTATTTTTTTAATTTTTAAAATTTTTTTGCCTTTTTCCTAAGAACACCTTAGGCCCATGATGTCATATTCAGTTGGTCACAAGGGGCTTAGGCACTTGACCTAAAACCCAGCAGATGGGAGTGGTGGGGTAAAGAAGGGAAAAAAAGAGAGAGAGTGTAAGAGACAAGAGAGGAGAAGAGATAGTGAGAAGAGAAGAGAGAGATGAGAGGAGAGAGCGAGCAGGAGAGAAGAGAGAAAAGAAAGGAGACCAGAGGAGGAGGCTAGAGGCACTTATACTTTCTCATGTGTCTTGTCTTGCAGAGTTTCAAAAATTTCCAGGCAGATTTTCTCCCGAGAGAGGCAGCTCCATCAAGACATAACAATCCCACTGTACTAATGAGCAATTAGGTATCTCTGATGCTATGACATTGTTTGCAAAAATGATCCCATTCAATTCTCAAAACTATTCCTACCAGTTGCTTTTATTCTTTCCCATTTTACATGTAAGCAAACTGAGGCTCAGCAGTGCGGAGTTTTGGCCAAGGTCACATGTCATAACTAAATGACAAGGCTGTGGCTAGAATCTCGGTTTGTCATATTCTGAAACCACCGTGGGATGTTTTCAACCGAGTTGGGTGACATGGCTTAACTGCATCCTCAGTTATCACAATTCTGGGAGTCTTTTGTCATCCCTACTAGGCTCTGCCATCTACAGGATGTTTTTCTCAGGCAAGATGCCAGCGAGCCTTTAATTCCGTGTGGAAGGGGTCTTGTGGGGAGCAATCCGGACGGGACTAAGTTACTGGAATTAGGACTTATTCTATGCATCTGCTCTCCCACAATATGGTGCTGGGAGAGAAGAAAACAGCTTCTGCACAGCTGCCTCCAGTTCAGCCAATAAACTGTAGGACTTGCTCCTGATTGGAGGAGAGCAGCGTACTCGGCGTGTGGGCAGCCGAGTTAGGATTGGCGGAGGAGGACTATAAAGGGGGAGGGAGACGGCATGCACCGGGAACATCTATGGGGAACATCTAGCTGAAGGAACACCCGTGCAGCCCCCGAGAGAACCGGCCGGCGGTGTGCCGCTCCCCTGCGGAAGTGGGGAATGTGGCCAGGGGGAACTGCCCTTCCACGGAGGTGGAAGGGATAGTAGCCAACCCGGGAAGAACCAGCAGCAAACCCGGGGAGGGCCGAGCAGACGAAAGAACAGCGCAGGGTCCTGTGTCGTTCCTCCACGAAGAGGGGGAGCGACATAATGGTGCCGAAACCCGGGAAGAACCAGCAGCAAACCCGGGGAGGGCCGAGCAGACGAAAGAACAGCGCAGGGTCCTGTGTCGTTCCTCCACGAAGAGGGGGAGCGACAGGGTCTTTGTGGCCTGAATCCCTGTGGTTTGGAAATGAGGAAACTTTCTATGCTCAGTGGCTATTCATCGCTATTTTTCAGTATGAATTGGCAAGTGTACAAGAAATATCCTAGGCAAGGTCAGAAGAGACAATCTTCACAGACTGATAATGGCTGATCCATCCAAATGTGGTGAATGGAGCTAACAGCTGAGGTAGCTAAGGAGAGAAAATAGAACATTGTAGCCATTGTGGGGTCTGATTGCCTGAGTTTAATCCTATATCCACCACTTTGTTAGCTCTGCTACTTGGGGAAAATTATCCAAGCTCTCTGAGACTCTGTTTCTTCATTTTATGAATGGAGAGAGGATCCAAGTACCTACGCTGCAAAGGTGTCCTGAAGATTAACAGAGAGATAGATGGCTGGCATGCAGTAAGCACCTAATGAATGTGAGCCACTCAACATGGCCATTGGGAAGCCTGAGCTTCTGGAAGTAGTCAGTTGGCTCCAAGCTGGTCATCAAAAGAGACTTGTTTGTGGATGCGTTGGGTTTAAGCTAGCAGGAAGAAAGGGAAAATAGATGCTAAGGAGGCCAGAGGTGCATTCTCAGAAAATGTCGCAGGTGGGTGTCCACAGACAGACCCTTTGCAAGGGAAAGTAAGGCCAGAGGGAAGGAGAGGACGTGGCTTAGAAGAATCCCCTACCTTTCCTCCCTCAGCCCTTTCAGCCTTTTCTCTTCCTAGTCTTCTGTCTGTCCTTCCATGTATCTGTTCATCCCAGAGCGGCCCATCCTTCTAGGCTTCCCCCCATCCTCCTGTCATTCAATATATCTGACCCTTTGTCAATTCCATCCGATTACCCATCCACCCCTTCTAACCACCTGTTGTACTCACTACAGCTTAGTGGTTAAGAGCATAGAATGTGGGGGTGGAGAGCTGGCTTCAAATCCCACATCACTGCCTACTGATGTGACCCCGGGAAAATGTCTCAATTTCTCCAAACTCCAGTTTTTCCATTTATTAGAGCCTTGGAGGGTTTTGAGCCAGGGAGTAACACAAACACATCTGTGTATTTGTGTGCTCTGGCTGCTGTGGGGAAGATGGAGGGAAAGGGGTAAAACCAACATGAGAAAGCCTGCTTGGAAGGTGTTACAGATGAACCAGGCGAGAGATGGTGTGAGCATGAACTCAGTCACGAGTGCTCACAGCTGTGCTGTGCCTAGCAGGAGCCAAAGCTCAGAGCTTTGTGCTTTGCCTGAGTCATTTCCTAAATCATCCTAACAGCCCTGAGAGTTAGACACTCTTCTGTCCATTACATGTTGCAGAGGTGGAGAATGAGGCTTAGATGGTTGAAGGAACTTTCTAGAACTTTCTAGAATGACACCAGTGTGAAGTAGCTGGGCTTGGATTCGAACACAGATCATTTGACTCTGCTGTGCACTGTGCAGCTCCAGGCTACTCCCTATACTAGAACGGCGGGGATGTCCTTATAATGGGGGAGAGGGCCTCTGGCAGCAGGTGCCGTTGGTGTCGAAACAGCAAGATGGCTTGGCCAACGGACTGTGGAAGGCACTGCATATTGGTTCTCTGTGCCGGGGACAGGGTGGCAGTGGTGGCTGCAAGTTTGTAAAATTTGCCAATTTAAATAATATAAATACTCCCACCACAACCAGTTTTAAGTTACTAAATTGATGTCACCAAGTGGAATCGAGGAAGAGACCGTGGGAAGTGACAGAGAGGAGCCAGGGATTCCTAAGGAATTCTCAGCGTGTGACTGAGTGCATACATGTGGGCGTGGTTAACTGCTACAGGTCTTCCTCATTTTCCTCCGTTCAGACACAGTTTTAAGGATGCCCTAAAATCTGGAAAACCATTCTCCCAGAAAATTACTTTTTGCCACAAAACTATGAAAGCATTTCAAGGATTTAATAGATACATAAAAAAGTGTGCTACATAAAATAAAAATTAGAACAAAACAAAAATCCCAGTAGATTTACTAAAAAGTCGACAGTGAGGATATATTTAGCTCACATATTTATGGCTTTGCTTATCTACGTTGGTTTTGACTCAGTGGCGCTGCTCCATGCATCTGTCATTCTTCACCTGGGACCAGCAGGCTAGCCCACCTGGGGATCCCTGGGACCAGCAGGCTAGCCCACCTGTGCATCCCTGGCAACATCAGAAACACAGGACGGCAATGGAAAACTCTGACACCCCATACCTAGATCTGCTGCCCTGTCACTTCCACCTCATTCCAGTGGCCAATACAAGGTGCATATTCAAATCTGAAGTCAAGGGATAGGGAAACACAGCCTGTATTTTGGTGGAAGAGCCTGAAGGTTATATGGAAAAAACATGTTCATAGGGAGGTATAGCAGAAATAAGGCCCACGACACAGTCGGAGCAGACACAGGAGCGCAGAACAGACTGCCTGAAGGTAACAGCCAGCCCGAGGTTCCCCCAGCCTTTTTCCCTTTACCTTGGTGAGGAGAGGAGGTGGAGGGTCTTATCCTATCCCCTTTGCCACTGTGACAGCCAAGCAACTTTCTCTCCAGGGAGGTTTCAGGTGAGTAAGCGAGCCCTGCACAAACGTGTAGCGGATGCAACATTCCCTAACATCTCTCTTTTTTTTTTTTTTTTTACAGGCAGAGTGGACAGTGAGAGAGAGAGAGAGAGAGAGAGAAAGGTCTTCCTTTGCCGTTGGTTCACCCTCCAATGGCCGCTGCGGCCGGCGCGCTGCGGCCGGCACACCGCGCTAATCCGATGGCAGGAGCCAGGTACTTACCCTGGTCTCCCATGGGGTGCAGGGCCCAAGTACTTGGGCCATCCTCCACTGCCTTCCCTGGCCACAGCAGAGAGCTGGACTGGAAGAGGGGCAACCGGGACTAGAACCCGGTGTGCCGGCACTGCAACGAGGAGGATTAGCCTAGTGAGCCGCGGCGCCGGCCCTTCCCTAACATATCTTAAAATTAGTACCTTTCCCCCCAAATAGGCCTTATTCACACCACGTGCACAATAACGACAAAAGAGAAGATAATTAGGCATACACAGTGCAATCAAGCATACTGGGTTCATTGGAATCATTAAACTTAATTACTTTCACTTGTTATTCCTGGGGCTATAATACCAGTATTAAATGCCAATGGAATGTGTGGTATGTTTGATTTAGCTGAAACAAGGGTTTGGTAATTGACTGCCTCTCTGAGAGATTTTCATCAAAGCGAGGAATCTGCTGATGCCTCCTCCGATGGAGAACAGCTTTGCTGAAAGACAGAGGTGTTGCCTTACGTAACCTGTCTCAGTGCTCTGGCATGTTCTTTTCTTTATGAGTCCTGCCCATCTCCAGGTGGAATTAATCACCTGTGTAGTGGTTAAGCCCTGACACTGGGCATTTATGATTTTTTTAAGGCTTATTTATTTGAAAGGCAGAGTTAGAGAGGCAGAGAGAGAGAGAGAGAGAGAGGTCTTCCATCTGCTGGTTCACTCCCCAGATGGCCACAATGGCTGGAGCTGCGCCGATCCAAAGCCAGGAACCAGGAGCTTCTTCCGGGTCTCCCACATGGGTACAGGGGCCCAAGTGTCTGGGCCATCTTCTACTCTTTTCCCAGGCTATAGCAGAAAACTGGATCAGAAGTGGAGCAGCCAGGACTCGAACTGGCACCTAAATGGGATGCATGCAGACGCCGGCCTTACCTGCTGCACCACAGCATGGGTCCCCTGTTTATGATCTTTGCTGCTGGGAAGGTTTCCGAATTAAAGGGTGCTTTCACTTGTGGCAGGACTGCTCCAGGGTTGGGGTTTATCCCCTCCATGTTGCTTTCACGTCTTCATGACAAGCCTCAGAAACACTTTGAATCCCACGTTCTAAGAAAAGCCA
Source organism: Oryctolagus cuniculus (assembly GCF_051225735.1). NCBI lineage: Eukaryota > Metazoa > Chordata > Mammalia > Lagomorpha > Leporidae > Oryctolagus > Oryctolagus cuniculus. The sequence continues at coordinate 59,495,192 of NC_142885.1, forward strand.
TGATTTATGAATGTTTGCCAGGTGTCTGCCACAGTGCACAGACATTTTCATACCTGCGCTCATGTAATCCTCCTGCTAGTCCTATGCACATGCACCTTCCCACGATATGTTGTTATTACGAGGATGATTATACATTGAGACATGTGGGTGTCCCTGAGGAGGGTGTTCAGCTGTGGGTAAGAGTTTGAAACCAAGCTCCTACTCCCAATGCTTTCAGTGTAGACTTTGTAGACAGTGTAGACTTTATCAGGCCCCTCTCCCCCACCCCGACACTTGGGTTGCATTTCCTCTGTCTTTACTTTGATGATTACAAGCTGACGCCTTACTAAAGATGAACTCACCCAGATTAAGGAATGGTACAAGAGTAAGGTCTACCCTACAGGACCCTGGTCACAAGATTCAGCGTTTAATGATCACCTGCATACTTAACAGCCTAACAGCGAACTCTGTTATTGAGTCTATCTTGTTGGATCAGCTCCAGGCCCTGATGCAACAAAATAATAATGAATCTACCCTTAGATTCTAGAGAGCTAGCTCCTGCTTTGCCACCACAGCGTTTCCAGGCTGTGCCTGCCTCCTATTGCCAACCGATCGAAGGAAGACCATCAGCCCTGTTGCCCAGCCGGGTGACTGCCCGTGAGCTGATCGTGCATTGCTCAGCCCTGGCTTTAATCTGCAAGAGTGTGCCACCCTCAGTCTCTCAAGGAGTTCATGAAATTGAGGGACAGCTCCCTGACTCCTCACTCTTTGCTTTGCAAAACTCAGCTTCTACTTTCTTCCAGACGTCAGTGATGGACTTGCTATGCATTGAATGAGCAGACTGAGAGTTTTTTTTGGGGGGGGGGGAGTTCCACAAAAGGTGGAACATAATGGTTGCATTGAATATTTTATACTTCCTTTTTCACATAACAACAAATCCAGATAAGCAGTCCTTGTTGTCGGGGCTATTCCCAATGCCAGTAGAAACCTGACTGCTTCCATTCAAAACCCCTTCTTAGAGAGTGGCTTCATTCTCATGGCTGCAAAACAGCTCCGCCAGCTCCAGGCATTGCATTTGTCATCAAGAGACAAAAACAGAAGGGTAGAGGGCAAGAGACAAAAGCCTCCTCATTCTTTGTGCCAGTTCACCCTCCCTGAGGTCTGCAACCAACATCTCGCTGAGCGGAGTGCTCAGAGGCCGATTTTTGAGCCTGGAAAAGACAGTTTATTTTAGTTGCACACATGGATGCCATGAACAAAAACAAGGTTCCTATGGCAAAGAGAAGACAAGACATGAGCAGGAGCCGGGAAATGAGCTGTGTGCCCCAGCAGGCCTGGAGGGTGAGCTCAGCAGGCTTTGCCGAGCAGATGCAGGTTAAGGCTTTTCCCCTTGAAAAGCTGCGTCTCACACTCTATTATTTCCTCTAATCCTCACACAACCTTTGGAGCAAGTCAGTCCACTTTCAATCTCGAGTGTTCTCACGGAGCGTTCCCCTGGCCAGTTTTCTTCAGCCTCAGAAATAAGAAGCAGGAAGAGTGGAGGGGCTGACCCTGCCGCGGAGAGACCGGAGGAGGGCTCGCGTCTTCCCCAGAACGAGCAGGGAGAGCTGGCTGGGGAGAGCCCTTAGGACTGGGAATTGGGATGGAGGATGGGTGGAGACTTAACCATGCTATTAGCTATGCTTGGAGTCAAACCTCTCAACACACTCTTAATTAATTGATCAGATGCAGCACCTGCCAATGCTCTCGCCTGCATAGGCTCCCAGAATGCACCGGGCTGAGGAGGGCTCATGGAGCTGGCTCACGCTTGGGGAGTTGGGGAGTACCCCATTAAGTGGGTGTGCAGTCAATTAACATATGAGCCCAAGGGCCCTCTGAGCATGCCTAGTAATGATCAATTAGAGCTGGTAGATGAGAGTGTGTTAGTTTATTGATTACGTGTGTGGGGGATGGGGTAGGGGGAGGACTTGGTAGACAGTGGCAATTGCCAACAGCCATTTCCAGCACAGAGAATGTCTACATTCCAAGGAGGAACAGGGTAGGAAAACAAGAGTTGCCACAGAGTCTGGTCCTGCCAGTTGAGTAATACTTGACAGGTGGCTGTGAAGTGTTTTTCAAAAGAATTTTCAATCCTGAACATCATGTTGACGAATGAGTATGAAGTTACAGCTACATAGGAGTAAGTTCTCCTGCACAGGAGGGTGGCTGTAGATCATCACAATGTGCTGTATATTTTCCTTTCAAAAAGTTTGGAGGAAGGAATTTGAATGTTTTCACCATAAAAAATGACAAATGTTTGAGGAGACGGCTGTGTTTGCCCTGATTCGAGCATTCTACAATGTCTATATGTATTGACACATCACAGAGTACCCCATAAATTGGTACAATTTTCATGTGCCCATGGAAAGTGAAAAGCAGAGAGGTGGAACGATCGTGAGTAAGAGCATTTCCTGAGTGATGGCCATGCAGGAAACCCCAAGCCCGTGCTCCCCTTACGTTATCTCACTGCTTACAGTAGCTTCCGCAGAAGTTAACACCCCATTATTCAGATGAGGAGAGTGAGGCTCAGAGAGGATTAGATACTTGTGCTCAAGTCATACAGCTGAGGAGTGGAGGAGCAAGAATTTGAACCCAGAGCCTGTACCTTGAAACTTGAATTATTCCGTCTCCAACTCCTGTCACTTTGGGAAAGTTGGATACTGTTTAAAAATTATAAAGAAAGTAATCATAATGCCAAGGCTGAGGGACACTCCATACAAGATACGCTCACCTTTCCTCCCGCTGTCTTCTTACCTTCCAGCCCCACTTGCACCTTCATGCACCCACTCCCTTTCTCTATTTCCAGAGCTGTGTAAGCTGCAGGTGTATCTCTGACTCATGGAGAGCCAGTTACATTTGTCTCTCGCAAATATAGAGACACAAATCACAGAGGCTGGGTCCCCCAGTCGTGTGTGTGTGTGTGTGTGTGTGTTGGGAGAGAATGGGATTGCGCAACTGCAGACGTGTGTGGATGCGTTTGTGCCGGGTGCCTTTGGGGTCTTTGTGATGGACTTTGAGGAAGGGGTGCATGAGCACAGGAGCTGGTTTGCAGGGAGTGGACGAGGAGGCAGCCAGCAGGGCAGGTTTATCTGAGAGAGCGTATGGTTCTGAGACAGGGTGAGGAGAGAGAGCACCCAAAAAGTGACAGTCCCCTGAGGCCAGCCTTCGCCTCTAAATTTGTGTCTGCAGAACCTCTTTTCATGTATGCTACCTTGAAGGCGTTTCTCTGCCTGGCAACCAGATGATTCTTGACCAAAGTACAGCTACTGCTGACGTTCTCCAAATTTCTTCCTTCCATCCTGTCTGTAGCCTCGGCTCCGAAGAGCTGAGTTATTGATATTTCCCAGGTCTCAGCACGTCATCATTATCAACTTTTTATTGATCTCTTCCATGCCCCCATTCATCCCAGTCCCTGGTCCCAATCTCCTCCCCTATGGGCACCCTAATGATATATGACCCTAATGCATATTGACTTACAAAATATGCGAAGTTGTTTTCTATGTATATGTGATTTTAATACATTTAAATGGTGTGCATCCAATAGTCTCCATTTTCTTCTGCTTTTGGTAGTTATCACTATGTTTGAAAGCTCTATCTCAATTTTCCCCCTTTGTTATCTTCTCATGGTTTAAAATACCATTCATGGGGACAACGCTGTGGCATAGCAGGTAAAGCTGCCACCTGCTGTGCTAACATCCCATATGGGCGTTGGTTCAAGTCCTAGCTGCTCCATTTCTGATCCAGTTCCCTGCTAATGTGCCTGGGAAAGCAGTGGAAGATGGCCCAAGTCCTTGGGCCCCTGAACCCACATGGGAGACCCAGAAGAGGCTCAGGATCCAGGCTTTGGATCCGCCCAGATGTGGCCATTGTGGCCATTGTGGCCATTTGGGGAGTGAACCAGCAAATGGAAGGCCTTTCCTCTTTCTGCCTCTGCCTTTGCCTCTGGCTGTCAAATAAAGAAATCTTTAAAACCTAAATTAAAAAAAAAAGAAGAATTGATATGAACTGCCAACAGCACAGAGACTCTGAAACCTGGAGCAGAGAGACAGAGAGCCCAGCTGCTGCCAGGCCTACCCTGGCGCCCTGGCCTGGGAACACCATCTTGCCAGGACAAGGCTTCTATGTCCCCCCCACCCAACGTTTCCATTGTGAGCACTTTAGAGGCAAAAGTTATGGACCATTCATCTCTGTCCCACTCAAACAGAGACTATTGTAGGTGTTCAATAAATACTAATTAAATCAATGAACTTTGGGGGGCCTGGCTCAGCAGGAGCTACATGAGTTGCTAGAGATGAGAATGACCCAGACAGCATACTTCCCTGAGAATTTCCACTCTAACTTTCATTTTAACCTTGACCAGAGCGTCATACCTTTGCTTCAGCCCAAATCTCAATCCTGCTCTGAACACACCTAAATGTCGAGTCCCTGATGGCCATTAGCCAGTCCTTGCGGTTTAGATAGGGAAAGGTCAGCTCCCAGAGAGATCAGGGGGGCTTGGATATGAGCAACAAAAGTGGTATTTGATGAGGATGCATGTAGAGATGAGTATGCTTTGTAAATTCAGCCTTTTAATAAATGAGGCCACTGAGATGTGTGGGGCTTTCTACCAGGGCCCCTATTTATATTCCTGTCAACTTTCTTCGCTTAAGTAATGTATCTATTATGGTCCATTTCACCATTTCTCAGATGATAGATCGTGTGTCATACCAAACAAAAATGCATGAGATGGGGGCGGGCTTGAAATAATGAAAAAAAAAATATGTAGAACAGGGGTCATGAGGATAGTTTGTGCTTTAGAAAACTGCTCTCCTTTTCAGTCAAGCCAGGACCACCATGGGCCTGGGAGTCTCTGTGTGATGCTGTGAAAGTCACATTCTCCAACACCCCAAATTCTGGCTTCAGAAAGTGAAGAGTTTGACTGTCTGACGGATTGCTCTATGTCAACTTGCTCAATGTCAACTATCCAGATAAGTGGTAGGACACTGCCTCCAGGTGTGTCCTGGAGAGATTGGCATTTGAATCAACAGAATGAGTGAGGATCATCCTCACCAAGGGGGGCACACATCTCCTGACCCATTCAGGACCCAGATGAAACAGAAAGGCAAAGGGAAGGTGGATTCCTTCTCTCTTTTAGAACTGGGGTAAACATCTCCTCCGCAGAAAGCAGAGCTCCAGGTTCTTGGGCCTTCAGGCTTAGCTGGAATTGTACACCAGGTTTTCCAGCTCCCAGATAGCATGCTGCGGGACTTCCTGACCTCCACGACTGCATGAGCCAATTCCCATAATGCATCGACTCTTGGGGCAGGAATTGTGCAACAGTGGCTTAAGCTGCTGTTTGGGACTCCCACAACCCATTTCAGAGTATAAGGTGGAGTCCTGGCTACTTCACCTCTGATCCAGCTTCCTGTTAATGCATTCTGGGAGGCAGCAGATGAAGGCTCAGAAGCTTGGGCTCCCACCACCCACGTGGGAGACATGAATTGAATCATGGGCCCCTACCTTCAGCCTGGTCCAGCCCTGCCTCCTGTAGGCATTTGCAGAGTGAACCAGTAGATGGAAGATATCTCTTTCTCTTTCTCTTTCTCTTTCTCTCTCTCTCTCTCTCTCCCTCTTTCTCTCTCTCTCTCTCTCTCTCCCTCTCCCTCTCCCTCTCCCTCTCCCTCTCTCCCTCTCTCCCTCTCTCCTTCTCTCCCTCTTTCCTTCTCTCTCTCTCTTTCAAATAGCTAAAAATAAACATGTAAAACAACCCCCTCTTATATATCTGTGTATACCCTATTGGTTCTCTTTCTCTGCAGAACCCCGATAGCACAGCCTCTGATGGGTAAGAAATCTTTTGCTTCCCTAGAGTGCACACTGCATTTTGTGCTCATCTTTAGAACATTTCTAAAGTCTGATTGGTCCAGCTTGAATCAGGTGCTCTTCCCCCAAACCAATCAATTCTGACCAACAGACAACATCACACTGTAACCTGATTCCTCTGACAATGGTCATATTCAAATGGCAGGAATTGGCACAAAGGTAGAGAAGTTTCTAGGTAAGAGGAAAGGCATTTTCTGGAAAGATATTCTCATAAGGATCAAACATAAAAAAATTTCCAATGTTCCCTCCTTGCCTCTTACTCTCCCTCTTCTCTTAAAAATGCCCAGTTTACCAGTTTCCAAAATGTGTTGTGATCTCACCCCCACCTGCCAATACAGAAATACCTGCCCCACCACTTAATTTGTTAAAGTTCCAGACATACTGAGCTTCCTGCAGGTCCTTGGACATTGCTTCTCATGCCTCTAGGCCATGTACGTACTGATCCCCAGCCCAAAATACTTCCCTTCCTAGCTGCACCTGTGATCCTTGGGCTAGTCAGTGAATTGCTTCATTCCAAAATCTTTCCCTGACCTCCTCTGCCGGCCCAGCTACCTTCCCCGAGATGACAAGCTGTTGGGTTTTACCAAAGCATCTTGTATCTCAGCTGTGTTCTCTCTCTCTCTGTCTCCCTCCCCCATCGTTTAATATACCCTTTGCATCTCAGTAGTCTGTCTTATCTCCCCCACACCGTCCCGTTAAGACTGTGACCTTAATGAGGACGGTCTTATGTCTCTGTATCTTCACCTCTAACCCCATACTTTACACATAGGAGCTCAGCCAATGTTTTTAAGTGAAAGACCCCTGGAGCTGAGCCCTTCACAGATCACAGGGGAAGGTTGGAAATCAGAATTCAGAGCTGGGCACCTAATGATGCGGGAATTACAGCTCTGTGATACTTAGTGGAAAATTTTCCACAAGAACTTCTTTGGTTTCTAATTAGGGGAATTATGTTAATGAGCCACCTTGTAAAATCTCTGATAATCATGTTCCAAACTTACCCCACTGGGTCTCATTTAGATGTAAAGGATAACAGAAACACTCGGGTAATGAAGACAGTTTCTGGCCGCAATTAGCACGCGCTGCCCTTATTGCACCACAAGGATCTCCTATCAACCGGACACCAAGAGCCAACTCAGCAAACCACAGCCTTGGGGCTTTTCCAAGTCCACTCTTACCTTTTCCACTGCTCATCTGCTAAAATTTCCCCTTCTTGGTCTCACTATGTACTTAGTTCACCCCGTTTATCTTTATGAGACTGAGATTAGTGTCAAATATTGACTCCTTGGCTTTGCCTCAACAAATGGTCATCAGATGATCCCAGTGTCTGCAAAGGTAGGGTCATCTGGAGGCAGTGGACATTAGCTTTTCCTTCCAAGGGTTCCATGGGAAATATTAGCCAGAAATACATGATGATAGGCACTGATGTTCAGAGTCATTCATTTATTCATTCTTGCAATCTGTCTTTCTGTCACGTAGGAGGCATCTGTGTTTATCCAATTAGTTTTAGTGACATTTTCTTACCGGACCCTGACCCCAGCTGCTTGTTCCAAAGTGAGCATTGATGGAGGGCCAGTCTCTCTCCAGTCTGGGCATTGTGAGATGCATAATTCAGGAGCTGTCACATTGAGAAAGAGGAGCTGAGACAAAGATGGAGGGAGAGTCTGTCCTAGTTCTTCTTGTTCCTGAGGCCAGAGTGCCCTGCCCTTCCTGAAGTATGACTATTAACCCTGCTTTAGGCAACATGGAAAGCAATCAATTGCCCAACTTGGTTTGAAGTGGTGAAATTTTCTCTTAATAGCTATTCTTCCCTCCTTTTATATACCCCCAGTTTTTAGCTGTCCACATGGCTGGCTAAAACAAAGCCCACATTTCCCACCTAACATGGGGGTGGGGGTTGATATGACTAAGCTCTGGCCAGGAGAAGGGGAGCCAAGAGTTGGGTGTAAGTTCTGAGTTATACTCCTGAATAAAAGGGGTAGCTCTTCCCCTGCCCTTTTTCCTCCTGACAGCAATGTTGGTACAATAATAGACTACTTGGCATCAAACAGATGAGGGGCAGCACCCAAAGGATGGTGGAGCAGTCAGATCAAAGAACTTGGATCTCCAACATCACAGAGCTGCCATATCAGCCCAAGAATGCTCACGGCCAGGCTGCTACATGCCTCTACTTTCTTAAGCCTCTGTTACTCTGGGTCTTTGGTATGGCAGCTGGAGTGACATTCTAAATAATATAGTGAGCTATAGTGTAAATAATTCTAAACCAAAGCAATGGAGTGAATTACATTCTGAATAACACACGAGTACTTCAAACAGTTTGTGGAAATTGGAAGTAGAACATAAGTTTATTTTGGTGCTGAAAATGTTGAAATTCATGCATGGTCTTCTCATGATATACACTTTTTATGAACTCTGAAGATGTCTGGTGTGCTTGGATTTCAAGATTCTTTGTATCATAATCAACTTATAGTGTAATTTCACTTTTTATGAACCTCCCAAAGTAGCCTCATATAGTGAGTCATTAGCAACCCCTGAAGTCCTGAATAATTCCATTGCTTGTTGGGGCACCTGCTGCCTGCCAGGTTCTGAGGAACATAGCAAAAGAAGAAAACAAATCTAGTGGTTACAACTTAGCACGGGAAGATGGACATCAATTAATTATAATTGTGACACACGTGATGATGAAGGGAGCTTTCTATGAGGAAAAAATAGCAGAAGAATCCAAACAACTCTGGACGTATAAAGATTGCATTCTATGAGAAAGAGTTTGTAGAGCAAAGACAACGGCCTGGGAGAGGAAGCTTCCTCATAAAGACCCCAGAAGGGGAAGAAGCTTCTCCAAGGTTCGAGGAAGAGGGAAGAATAAACTTCTAGGCATAAAGTCCAGGCGGGGGGGGGGGGGGGCCGGGCACGAGGGAGGAAATGACCCCAGCTGGTGTTGGAGGGGTCTGCAGAGGCCAGATCACTCAGGGTCATTGAAATCCATGTTTGCAGGCAAGATGTGACGAACATTTGAACAAGGTGACTCCATAGGTGTCAAAGAAGGTGTCAAAGAAGGGACTGAGGGTCAGGAGGAGTCGTGGGGAAATGGAGGAGGCTGCTGCCGCGTCTGGCAAGAAGTGACCGGGCCTTAGATTAGAGTGGGAGTGGGGCAGCCACGGCTGGAGGCCTGAGCATGTTCAGAGATGTCCAAGCCAAAGCTGTGCCTTTAACTTTTTTTTTGGACAGGCAGAGTGGACAGTGAGAGAGAGAGACAGAGAGAAAGGTCTTCCTTTACCGTTGGTTCACCCTCTAATGGCCGCTGCGGCCAGCACCAATCCAAAGCCAGGACCCAGGTGCTTCTGGTCTCCCACGCGGGTGCAGGGCCCAAGCACCTGGGCCATCCTCCACTGCACTCCCTGGCCACAGCAGAGAGCTGGACTGGAAGAGGGGCAACCGGGACAGAATCTGGCGCCCCGGCTGGGACTAGAACCCGGGGTGCCGGCGCCGTAAGGCAGAGGATTAGCCTAGTGAGCCGCGGTGCCGGCCCTCGCCTTTAACTCTTCTCTTGCAGATGCTATTGGTTGCTTCCCACCGCCCCCGACCCCAGCGTCCGCTTTTCCCCTCCCGGCTGAGCCCTACTTCTGATTAGCCCCTGCTGGCTAATCCTCTGGGTCACAGAAGCTGAATCTAGCTCCAGCACGAGCAGTAAACCTGACTGCTCTGTGTGTCACTGCACTCCCCAATCACGGATTGCTCAGGATGAGCACGTGACCCAAAAGTAGCCAATAGGATGCGCTGGGGCATCTGCTGGGGACTTCTGGGAAAAGCTGATGGCTCCTAACTGAGAGGGACAGGAGGAAGTGATCTCTCTTCTTCCCCAGGACTTTGATCAAATGAAAGAAAAATAACAGCAACCTGAGGACGGTGCAGCCCTGAGGATGGCTATGACGAAACTGGAGGAACCTGAGCCCCTGTTGCATTGCTGAGTGGTTGAACTGACCACTTCTGAACCCCCCTGTTATTGGGACAACAAGTAGGCGAGCCGACGCCTTCCCCAACTGCTGAAGCCAGTTCATGTCCTGAATTCTGTGACTCGCAGCTGAAATCATCATAACTGGTATCTGGGGACCCCCTGGCGTTTCCTGGCCCCAGACCTGGATTCTTTCAACCAAGGCATTGCCTGTGAAGACAAACTAGGAGAAGAAGTACGAAAGGCAAGCACTTGACAAATACATGACTGGTCTCTTTTTCCTCCGCGGCAGGGGCTTTGGGGATTAGGGGGTTCTGTGGTCTCAATCTCTGTCCAGTTTCCCAGGGCCTCAGAATTCCCAGAGCTGAGCCGGGCTCAGATACTGCTGGCTACTTGGGAAATCTCAGTTCCCTCAGCCTCAGGAGTACCCTCTGTGGAACTCACAGCTATTTCTCAGCTTAATAGCTTTTTACCAAGGAACCTTACCGGAAGTCTAAGTACATAGTACTCATGCTACAGGTGTTGTCTCCTTACCTAGGACAGACATCACTAATCCATTGTCCTCTTCTTCCCCAAAGAGACCAGACTCCGTACTTTGACCCCCATCCTCTAGGCATTACCAGTTGATCTGAGTTGACTGAGTGTGGTGAAATTTCTGTGGCCTCCCTGAGATGGCAAACCTGGCGCAAAGCTCTTTCTTAGTTTCCTGTGGCTGTCTAACGAATTGCCACAACCTGGGTGGCTTAAAACAGCAGGAATTTATTTTCCGACACTGCTGGAAGTGAGATGCCGGAAATGGAGGTGACAACAGGGTGGCACTCCCAGTGCAGGCCGGAGGGGACGACTCACTGTTTGCTGCTTGCAGCTTCCGCCGTCGGCTGGTTTCCTCGGCATCTCATCGCTTGCCTCCTCTTCTGTGTGTCTCTCTCCTCTTTGTGTCTACCTTGTAGAGACTCATGCATGATACATGTATGGCCTATCCAGAGAGAAGTCCTTTTTACAGGTTCTAGGGATGAGAGAACGTACATATCATGTTAGGAACTCCCATTCAATCCCCTACAGCCCTGGGAAGCAGAGGTGAAGAAGAAAGGGCCTGTCTTCAAGGAGCTTCCAGTCTGGTGGGAGACACAATGGCACTTCTAAAGGTTCCTAGAAAATGGAATTGAAAGATTTATTTTTAAAATTTTGAAATCTGTGCATAGTGACGTCTTCAAAAAGTTCATGGAAAATGTAAGTTATGAAAAAACTTGCCATAGATTTCCAATTTTTTTCCAGGGGGCCAGTGCTGTGGCACAGAGACCTTAAGCCACTGTCTGCAGTTGCTGGCATCCTGTATAGGCGCCAGTTCAAGTCCTGGCTGCTCCACTTCCAATCCAGCCCCCTCCCTCTCAGCTTCTCACCCCGACCCCCAGCCTGGGAGCCTGGGAAGGTGGTGGAAGCTGGCCCAAGTCCTTGGGCCCCTGCATGCATGTGGGAGACCTGAATGAAGCTCCTGACTCCGGGGTTTGGTCTGGCCCAGCCCTGGCTGTTGTAGCCATTTAGGGGGTGAACCAGCAGACAGAATCTCTCTCTCTCTCTCTAATTCTGATTCTAATTTGTTTCAAATAAACAAATAAATCTTAAAATTTTTCCCAGTTAAAACAAATCCTTTAATTCCATTTTTCCATAAATTCTTGAAGTCCCCTATTTAGAAACCTATTAACTGGCAACTGCAAGACAACATAGTAAGTGCTAAGAGTGAGGAAAATACAGGGATGTAAGGCACCAAGTAGCAACACCTGTCCTTGCCTTAGTGGATAGAATGTAGTCATGGAAGAGTCATCATCTTTGTTATTAGCAGCTCACCCATCAGCTTAAACAAGTTTGCAAATTATAAACTTGTAAAGCTTTGTCTTCTCTGAGCAACCAGTACATATCTGACTCACGGTGCCTTGACTGGAGGACAATGTCTCAGTCTTCGGGAGCTCCTAACACAGGATACCATAGACTCGATGGCTTATAAGCAGCAAAAATGTGTTTGTCACAGTTCTGGAGGCTGGGGCAGTGCAGGGTCAAAGCGCCAGCGGATCTGGTGCCGGATGAGGGTGTGCTTCCTGGTTCCCACGTGGCCGCCTTCTCACTGTTCCCTCCCGTGGTGGGGGAGCCTCTTTAACGAAGGCCCTCGTCTCATTCACGAGGGCTGCATACCCGTGACCTTGTCATACTCCACATTCTGCCATCATTTCCTGGGGGGTTAGGCCATTTCACCATAGGGATTTTGGGAAGCACAAACAGAGAAGATATTATAGCAAATACATGCGCCTCTCAAAATGGAAAGAGCAGAGCTGTTGGCACGACCCCGGGGCGGTGCTTACTGTTGGGAAATGCTGAGCATTGGAGAAGCGAGCTGGGTCTGGGGTACAGACTCTACCTGAGAGGGGCTCCGGATGCCCGGCTGTCATTCTGCACAGCTCTGTGAGCATCATTCCCTGCAGGGAGACTGGCAGGTGCTTGCCTTGGTCCCTGATCACCCACACAGCATTCGGACCAGGCGAAGATGGAGGCAGTCCCGCACACCCTCAAACTTGTAGGCCAAGGATAACGCAGGAGAGAGCAAGAGGAAGTTACTGAAAATGGAAGAGGCAAGCAAAGGGGACGGGACAAGGAAAAGAGAAAGGGCATTTGATGGAAAGCCGCAGGGAAGTCTTGCACGCCGGCCTGGTGGGAGACTCCTACTCAGGAGGGTGCATCAGTCAGGACTCCTGGTAATAAAACAATCCCCGTTCAAACTGGCTGAAGAGGAAAGAGAGAATTTATTGGCTCTTGTAAAGAGAAGCCTGAATTCTCTCCCTTCAAACCCGAGCCGTAAATCTAATCACTCATTCCCCGTTCCCCTCCCCACCCCTCGCCTTGGGGGCCCCAGCAGCTCTAGGCCTACGACCTCCTGCTTCAGCAACCTCAACTTAAGGATGCGTTTCTTGCCCAGTATTTCAATCGATAGCCCCAAGTGTGAAGCTTAGCGGTTCAGTACAGACTATGGGCCCAGACCTGACAATCCCTGTAGCTGTGAGGGAGGCAGTGCTGCCCTGGGCCATGTCTGGTGTGAGTGAATGGAGGGGGATCGTAAGTCAAATCCCTCTACTTTTTAGCCACTCCCACCCCCAAGCCACCTGGAGTTAGAAAACTTTCGTTTTCTCAAAGGAAAAACATAATCAGCCTTCCCGATTATTACCAGGAAGGAAAAGAGGTTCTAGTTATGTGATCAACAACGGGTACCCACACAGAAAACAATAATAATGGACAGCAGTATCTAATCTAATCCCTACCACTGTATTAGACCGTAGGCATTATTTCACTTAATTCCCCAAATAGCCCCATGAAACAGACATCAGTTGTGCCCATTTTATAGATGGGGAAATTGAGGCCGGGCGAAATGAAGCTGCTTTCAGGCTTCCGTGGACTCAAATCCACATCCATCTGACTCCAGGGCTGCATTCCTTCTGCCAGATCATAGCTCCCCTTTCCCGGCGACTTGTCAGATGGGGGTCACTGCACCCAGCTGGCTGGGTTGTGATGCATATTGCCTGGCCAGTGCTCCACAGTGCAGGCTACTCTGGCGGTGGGGCTGGGCTCCCGGCCGCGCCCCAGGGAAGCTGTTCAGGGAAGTCAGGTGGATAAAGCACCCCCAGTTTCCTCTCCCCTTGGTGGTTGTGGAGGGGACGGTGAGGAGCTCTTGCAGCCAGACTCCAGGTCTTGTCCTTTGCATAGCTTCCCTTATTAAAGGATTCTGTGGAAGCAGTCAGCTCCCAGGAGTCCGAGAATCTGCCTCCAGGTTCTAAAGGACCTTTGGGTCCAACCTGGAGGTGGGGACCATTTAGATACCAAGGAGGGCTGGCGAAAGCCCCAGGCTGGCCAAGGAAGCACTGGGCTTCGTCTCCATTCCCATGCTCCCCACTGTTCCTCCTCCTCCTCTTCTTCTTCCTCCTCCCCCCTCCCCTCCCCCGCCCCCCATCCGTGTAGTCTCCATGCCTCTGCCAAACCAAAGCAGCAGATTGCTATCGCCTGCACACGAGAACTGGATGGGACCTGTTTTACACTTCAGTGCCGTAACAGGTGTTACTGCTCTGCCGATGGTGGAGGATGGAGCTGACATTTTTTTGAGGGGGGATGCAGAGGAGATGAAGGGAGTCTTGGCCACACCTGTGCCATTGGTGACCTCTGGGCACTTGTCATATACACTTGCCTGGCACCTGACTTGTGGTATCTCATATAATCCTCTCCGTATGCAGCCTACCACCCCAGGAAAAATATAATCATCCCCAAGTGTTTTTTTTTTTTCAAGATTTATTTTATTTGAGAGACAGAGTTACAGACAGAAGGAGAGACACAGAGAGAGGTCTTCTATCTGTTGGTTCACTCCCCAACAGCAACAACAAGGGCTGGGTCATGCCGAAGCCAGGAGCCAGGCGCTTCCTCCAGGTCTCCCATGCAGTTGCAGGGGCCCAAGCACTTGGGCCATGGTCTGCTGCTTTCCCAGGTGCATTAGCAGGGAGCTGAATTGGAAGTGGAGCAGCCGGGACTCGACTGGCACCCATATAGGATGCAGGCAGAGACTTAACCTAAACCATGGCGCCGGCCCCCATCCCCAAGTTTACAGATGGAGAACTCGAGGTGCTGCCGAGAGGCTACATTTCAGAGCAGGGACTTCGGTGCAGGTGCACCTCAGTGTTCCCCATGCCTCCGCCCAGGCTTTGCAGGGGTGTCTGGAAGCCAGCGACGATGGCTTTCTAGGAGCATGGAGTGAGATCAGAGGTTGGCAAGCTCTTCCTGTGAAGGGCCAGAGAGAAGACATCTTGGACTTCCAAGGCTGGGAGGTCTCTGTGCCAACCACGCTGCTCTGGTAGCGTGAAAACTGCCACAAACAGTCAACCAACGGGGGTGACAGTGTGCCAATAAACTTTGTCTACGAAAGCAGGCAGCCAGCCAGCATGCGGTAGCTAACCGATCCTGGAGCTAAATCGTCTGAGTTTCACGCCTGCCTTTTCCGGTTACCAGCTGCGTGGCCTCACTTCACCCCCGGACCGCAGCTTCCCTGTTCGTATAATGGGAGTGGCCGTGCCTTGTAATACTCGCTGCAACTGTAAGCTCCCGTGAGGTTGTGCAGAGGATGCTTGAGGGGCTCTTGTGACAGTGTGTGCTGGAGAGGGAGGGGTCAGGGCCCATGGGATCAGGGTCAGACTCTGCCTGTCACTGAGGGAAGCTGGATCTGTAGCGCAGGGATCGTGGCGATGCCTACTTTGAATGTTACACACGGGGATCGTGGCGATGCCTACTTTGAGTGTTATCGTTACAATGAAGTGAGAAAATGTGTGCGAAAAGCCTTACTCTGTAGTGCTCAGCGATCTTGCAAAAAACTCCGCAAACTCTTACCAGCTGCTTCCACAGCCTCCTCCTGGTTTAAAAGCGAAGGGGAGAGACCCGGTCGCTTGCCCTCAGGCTGCCCAAGGCTTAGCTGGGAAAGGCAGAACTGTGGGAAAGCTTAAAGGAAGCTTCGGTCCCCAAGAAGGCATTCAGGGCTGCAAAGAAGAAGCCAGAGGGAGGGAAGGAGGGTGGCCTGCCAGCGAGTTTCAGGGGCTCCTCCTGGGAGGTGGGACTGGGAAGGGGCCCGCAGTCACCACTAATGGCCTCTGGGCCCTCCACAAAGGGGGGTCCTGCAGCCTCCCGCCCCAGGCCCTGGAGGAAGCATCCTTTCTCCCAATTTTCCTGCAGATGGCTCACACCCTGGGGATTTCCAGGTTAGAAATGCTTCCTGCCGCCCAGATACAGGGCTTCCTACTGGCCCCCTTGCCTGAGAACCATGGAGGAGACAGGCAGGGAGTGAGTTCAGCACCCTCTGCAACCTCGGGCTGCCAAGATTTCTGCAGCCGAGTCTACATCCTCATGGAGGAAGTCGCCAGGCAGGGGCAGAGCTGGAGTTCTGGGCACATCAGGTTCTACGTCTGTGAAAGATGGAGCCCAACAGGACTCGGGGGGAGAGCATGGAAGCCCCTAGCAAGTGCCCATGACACAGGGAGCTGTCTTCATCAAGGGGAAGCTTGCTGTGTCAGGCGGACCTGGGTTTGAATTCCACCTGAGCTCTCTCAGGCATGCTGCTTAACCCAGCTGAACCTCGTATCTCTCAGCAGTAGCTGAGGATAGCAAACAACTGAGGAGGACAAAATGTCTAAAACAGTTCAAAACCAGGCACTCTGTATGTAAATACATAATATACAAAGATATATATGGCAGTTGTTATTTTTAAAATGATTATTATGGCCTTAACTGGAGCAGGTCCAGGGTCACCAGGATGGACCGCAGGATGTGGGTGGTCTAAGAAGAGGGAGAAGATCCAGCACGTGTCTGACTTCCAGCCCAACCTTCCATGGGGTTTTAGTCTCTTCACTTCTGGAACTTTCCTTCCCAGGTAGCCTGTATGAGCGCAGCAGGACCAGCCTAGGGGACTCCTGCTGGGGTTTAGGGCTCTAAGACTCGTGCACAAGCAAGAGAGAGAGTGCATCATCGTGGCTTGGCTTTCACGTCACAGCGCACGGGCTTCCTGAGACTCAGTTTCTTACTCTGTTTAAAAATAATGATTCAGTGGCCAACGCCACGGCTCACTAGGCTAATCCTCCGCCTGCGGCACCGGCACACTGGGTTCTAGTCCCAGTCGGGGCGCCGGATTCTGTCCCGGTTGCCCCTCTTCCAGGCCAGCTCTCTGCTGTGGCCAGGGAGTGCAGTGGAGGATGGCCCAAGTGCTTGGGCCCTGCACCCCATGGGAGACCAGGAGAGGCACCTGGCTCCTGGCTCAGATCAGCGCAGTGCACTGGCCGCAGCGCATCAGCCAAAGCGGCCATTGCGGGGTGAACCAACGGCAAAGGAAGACCTTTCTCTCTGTCTCTCTCACTGTCCACTCTGCCTGTCAAAAAATAAATAATGATTCAAGGGCTGGCATTTGACACTGTGGCTAAGATGCCACTTGGGGTCCTTACGTCGCATAGCCTCAGAGGGCCTGAGTTCAAGTCCTGGCTCCACTTCCAATTTCAGCTTCCTGCCTGCACACCCTGGGAGGCAGCAGTGACGGCTCCCGTAGCTGGATTCCTGCCACCCACGTAGGAGACCCAGATGGAGCTCCAGGCTCCCAGCTTCAGCTTGGCCCAGTCCCGGCCACTGCAGGCATTTGGGGAGTGAACCAGTGAATGGAGATCTCTGCCAGTCATCTGTCTGTCTGTGTGTCTCTCTAACTTTCGAGCAAAATAAAATAAACATTTAAAAATAATAATTATGGCAACAAGTATTTGATTAAAAAAATGTTATAGCACTTAAACTGTGTTTCAAGGCACTGTTGCAAATGCTTTAAACATATTGGATCATTTAATTCTTAAATCCACCCCAGGAAGTAGGAAATATTTTAACATTCACATTGTAGTTTACTGTGTCTATTGTAAAAAGTGACCATAAACTTGATAGCTTAAAACAACAGGAGGTTATTCTCTCCCAGTTCTGGAGCCTAGAGGTCTGAAATCGGGGAGTCAGCAGAGCCAGGCTCCCTCCAGGGGCTCCAGATGAGAATCCTTTCTGGGGCTGCTCCAGCTTCCAGCATTCCATGGTTTGTGTCTGCACACTCCAGTCTGTGCTTCGTGGTCGCTGCCCCATCCCCTTCTGTCTGTGTGTCTGTGTTAAGTCTTTCTCTGTCTCTCTCTTGCAGCAATGCTTATAACAGACTTTGAAGCTGACCCAAAGAATCGGGGATCCTCTCTTCATTTCAAGAGCCTTAATCACATGGGCAGAGATTGTGCTATAGAGGTGACATTCAAAGACTCTAGGGGTGAAGTCCTACCATCTTGGGGAGCCGACGTTCAACCCACTACACCCTGAATTTGTAAAAGGTCTGTTTGTTTGTTTGAAAGGCAGAGAAATAGGGAGACAGAGATCTCTCCCGTTTGGTGGATCAGTCTCCAAATGGCCACACTAGCTGGGGCTGGGCCAGGCTGAAGCCAGCAGACTGGAACTTCATCTGCATCTTTCACCTGGGTGGCAGGGATCCAAGTGCTCGGGCCATCATCAGCTGCCTCCCACAGCACCAGCAGTGAACTGGACTGGAAGCAGAGCAGCTAGGATTGGAAGCAGTGCTCTGCTCTGTTGTGGGGTGCAGGCATTCCCAACAGTGGGCTTAACCCCCTGTGCCGCGACACCTGGAACCATAGACATCACAAGGAAAGCAGATAAGCAGGCGGCAGAGTGACCTGGCTCCGGGCCTGTACCTTACCCACTGTGTAAGGTTGCTTCCTCTGGGCTGCTGCTCAGGAGTGGTTTTAAGGGTTTAATGAGACGATTCATGAAAAGCACTTAGCATGGTGAGGAGAAGAGGGGTGAGGCCCGGACATGCCTGCTTTGCAGTTACCTGGCGATGGAGAAACAGTGCTTTTGAGATCGTGGCAGAAAATCCCCATGGTCAAGTCCAAACCACATACCGAAGATGGGTACTGTTGCTGTCCCTTTCTCTCTGGCATGGACGGGACAGCTGGAGTTTTGCTCATCAGAAAACTCCAAATCAGCGAAGTCACAGAACATCGCTTCCACCTTGTCCTGACGTCTTGCCCCAGTAGTGGCCTGCTCTGGTCTCCAAGCTCCTCAGCCTTTGGGGAAAGGACTTCAGCCACAGACGACGTCAATGGGATGGGGGCCGCGGCACAGGAAAGCTCTCCTGCCCCGGTCATCCGCCTCGCCCTATGCTCTGCTGACTCGTGACCTCAGCCTGTTTGCTGTGGTTTTGTGGCAGTGCGTATGATGAGTGAGGCTGGCTGTAGCTTGGGCAGCCTTGGGCTCCTCCAAGGTCACACACAAACCACAGACTTTGGTGGCCTTGGCTTCCAGGCCGCGTCAATGCCTAGCATTTCTGCTTACTCCCAAGTGCTGCTGCCCCAGGAAGGAAGGGGACAGGTTTCACACTGGGGTGTGGAGCTCCCTGGGGAGAGCATCTGGGCCTACTCAGACCTCAGCACTCCCTGTCCCAATCAGTGGGTACGAATGGGCAGACTAGGGCAGCCCTGAGCTAGCTGCTGAACGTGGCTGTTCTAGGAAAAGGCCCCAGCTCGGCACCAGTGAACACCTGTTGGCCTAACTGAGGACACGCAAGACTCTGTCGTAGTTGTTCGACAGCATGTTCCTGCTCAGGTGTATCCCCTGCCCTTCTACTGGCCAATCACAATGTGTGTCCACAGCCTCTCAGTTGTTTTAGGAGGGACAGGTGGACGGAAGGAAGCATTTTGTCTACAGAACCCGATGTGTCAAATGTCATTAGATAATTCCTTAAAGCCAACAGGGTTACCTCCCTTCCCCCCACTGCTAAGAATATTCATCAATGACTCCTGGTTGGGCTAATAGGATCGTTAACCAATCTTCCATCAAAACAAACCCATGTCAGAATGGGAATGGCCACCAACCATACCCAATGGGAGACAGTGGAGCAAAGCAGTTAAACGCCAGGCAGGCATGGGTTCAAATCCTAATTTCTCAAACATCTTAGACACATGGCCTGAGTAAAACTCTTCATTCTCTTCATTTTAGTTCCCTAATCTGTAAGTTGGAAATAATGACTGCTCCTTTCTCATAGGCATGCTGTCATGGTTACACAAATGTATAATTTGTCATCTGTAGCCAGATTACAAATGACATATTATAAATTGTGATTTGTAATATGGTTACAGA
Source organism: Oryctolagus cuniculus (assembly GCF_051225735.1). Taxonomy (NCBI): domain Eukaryota; kingdom Metazoa; phylum Chordata; class Mammalia; order Lagomorpha; family Leporidae; genus Oryctolagus; species Oryctolagus cuniculus. Next base: position 59,514,744 of record NC_142885.1, read on the forward strand.
TGTGTAACCATAAACTATTTTTTCTAAGTTCTTGTTTTTGAGGTTCTTAAAAATCATTGTGCGTACTTACGGTATGGTAGAAAGTAAAGGCTCAGTAGGGGGTGGGGTGGTGGCTGCATCACCTGCGTGAGCGCGCCCTCTCCAGTGCTTCTCCCAAGATGGCAACCCAGCGACTCCTCTCGTTGTGTTCCTGCTTGTTCAAGATGGCCACCAGTGTATCCCATGATGCCCTGGGTGTAGAAAGCATGCCTTGGCTTCAGGGTGCCTCCCCCATCAATTTGCCAGGACCCTTAACTAATGGACATGGTAGGCTTCGGCTGGCAGAAGGAGCCCCCTGCCTTTGTGCCTTTCCTTCAGCATCTTAACCTCTGGACATAGACCTGGCCGATGGCAGAGGGCCTCAGAATGGTGACTGATGCCCTGCAGGACCTTTGCACTCCACAGTGGGTGAAAGACATCATGGCCAATTATCAGAGAACCTGGGTTTTCAACCCAGTGAGCTACTCACCTCCTGGGTGAATGACAACAAGTCATTGTGTTTTTCAGAACCTCCATCTTGTAGATAGACTACCAGGGGCTGGCACTGTGGCAGAGCAGGTCAAGCCTCCACCTGTGATGCCAGTATCCCATATGGGCACCAGTTCAAATCCCACTGCTCCACTTCTGATCCAGCTCTCTGCTGGGAAAGCAGTGGAGGATAGCCCAAGAGCTTAGGTCTTGCCATCCATATGGGAAACCTGGAAGAAGCCCTTGGCTCCTCACTCCAGTCTGGCCCAGCCCTGGCTGCTGTGGCTATTTGGAGAATGAACCAGTGGAGGGAAAATTTCTCTGTCTCTTCCTCTCTCTATTTGTAACTCTACCTTTCAAATAAATAGATATTTAAAAGAGAGAGAGAGAATCAGAGAAGTTAAGACCATTGTCTAAAGTCACACAGCTGATAGGCCAAGTGGTTTAATTAAATGCCAGAGCTGTCACCAAAGCCTGGTGTCTACATAAAGCTGTCTATTCAGGTTATCTATTCCTGGTGTTCTGTTAAAACTGCGTTTTAAATGGTAAATCTAAAATTGTACAGAAAACGAATACAAAGTTAAAGGACACGAGCATATAAACACTTAAAATGGCAGCCTTACCCAGTTACACTAATGGAACATATGAGCAGAGTATGCAAATTCGCAAGAGAAAAATGCAAATGTTTAATAAGCACTTAATATTACTGAGGTATTGAAATGAGATGTCAGTGTGAGAATCGGGTTTTTCTTATCATGTTGCCCAGAATTGAAAGGTTGCTAACTCTCAGAACTGATGAGGTTGTAAGGAGACAGACATTGTCAGACTGCTTGTGGAAGCATATTGGGCTCTTTCTTTCTGATGATGTCAGCCAAATGACCCATATCTCTTGACCTGGAAATTCTGCATCAAGAAATCTATATGGAGGAATTCGCAAGGGAAGAGCGCTTGTCATCAGAGGGATTGTCATCAAATCTTTAAACTATTTTTAAAAACATTAATGATGGGGTCGGTATTGTGGCACATGGGTTAAGCCACCACCTGTGGTGCCAGAATCCCATATCTGAATGCTGGTTTGAGCTGGCTGCTCTGCTTCTGATCCAGCTCCCTGCTAATGCTCCTGGAAAAGCAGCAGATGGTGGCCCAAGTACGTGGACCGCTGCCATACAGGTAGGAGATCCAGATGGAGTATCCTGGCTCCTGGCTTCAGCCTGCCTCGGCCCCACCTATTGCAGCCACTGGGGAGTGAACCAGTGGACAGAAGCTCTCTCTCTCGCTCGCTCTCTCTCTCTCCCTGTCTTTCAAGTAAATAAACAAAATCTTTTTAAAAAATTAATAGAAAGTAGAAACACCCTAAATATCCAGTGATATAGAATCAATAAATTATCTCTCATCCTTAAACACGGCAAAATTTTATGCAGCCACTTAAAATTATGAGAATTATACACATATACACACATATACACGCACACACAAGGCAGATCTTCATAGCATAATCATAATTAGAAAACAGGAGGTTGCAATAGAGTATATATAATATAAGCACATTTTACTAAGAAATAATGTAAACTCTTTTTGGAGAAAGAACTAATAGATGTCAAATTAATAATTATTTATGGGTGGTGGATGAAGATCACACTTGTTTTCTTCTTGTTGCATATGATTTTAGATGTATTCTGAGCTCATTGCAGAATTCCTGTAGTTTTGTAATCAGAAAAAATACTGTCACTCCACTAGAAAGCAATTTGTCAGGTGATTTTCCCCTGAGCAGGGCATTCAGATGCATCGTAGCAAGGGGTGTGGAGAATGAACTTGGGTAAAAGGATTTCTCCGTGTCCTGTCCTCACTTACGCTGAGAATCAGGAGAGAAGGCTCTCTGAAGAGCGCTCACGGCTCTGACCTTCACCGTTAAATGAAATTGGATGGCCTTGTGAAAACAGAATGTTTTTCCTTCACGTTTGCTATAAACATTGAAAGTGGAAAATACGGATTCTGTTGAATGTGGTTGAGGAGATCAGCGCAGCAGACCCAGTGTGGGAAGGCGGGGACCTGGGGCGTGGGGGTCACCAGCAGAAGGCTCCATTGGCTTGGCTTTGCTGGGGCAGATCACTGGTGCTGATGTTGCCAAGAAGCTACAGGGCTCGCTTAACAGCGCGCACCTCCTGCGCTCCAGCCTCGGGATGCAAGCTCCGGGCTACTGAGGGCATGCACGGTTTATTGTGTTTGAAATGCAATCAGAGACTGAGGACATCCCTGCTGGCGTAATTATGTTCCGGGGCCTCTAAGAGGGTGATTTCCTTCTCGTTAAGAGGCATTTTCTCCCCTTAGCAAGCCAGTGTCGGTGGTTATTTATTGCACAGATGTATTAGCACATCCAGGGGTCTCTGCTTCTCCGGAGAGGTGTTAAACGGCTCTCCATCCGTACCAACCCTCCCAGCTACGTCCGCAGATTAAACACCGACGCCAGCACCCAGCTCCGCGAGGTCTCAGGACTCTGGGTGTGGTCGTTTCTCCTACAGAAAGCTACGATGCTGGATCTGCAAGGCAGAGTCAGAGAGTAAGACTGACTCACAGCATTCGTTCCTGAAACAGTGGTGGAACACAGACCACGAGCCGGGCCCTGGTGTGATGTCTGTCCTCAGTGAGCTCACAGGCTAGGGAAGGAGCAAGCCCGGGGGCCATGGTCATTCTCTCGGAAGGTAGCGTCAGTACACACACAATGCTGTAAAAGTGTACAAGAAGAGGAGGCTTTTCGGGAAGGTTTCCTAGCAGAAAGGACTTTGTGGTGGGTCTTGAAATACAAGTTCACGTCCCTCTGTTGAAACGCGGGATGTGGTGGCAGGGTCATTGGAGGAATAAGTACTGTGTGCACACCTAGGTCCCTAGGATGTTTGATTTACCAGGAGCCCATAGCAAGCTACCGAATGAATGCGTGTACAATGAAGCAACGGCGAGTGTGTCCAGGGCAGGGAAGCTGAAGCACAGATCGTCTGAGGGAGGAGCTGGAACGCAGTTGCTGGAACGGAAGCTCGGAGCCGAGTTTGGAAGGGATTTGCACGTTTTCCTCATGAGCTGGACTCCTGTCTCACAGCTTTGCCAACCATGATTCTAAACAGAACTGTAGAAGGAGAGTCTGTGATGTTGAAACAACTGCAGGTTGCTTTCTCAGATCTCCCAGATTCCTGGAATGAGGGTCTCTCCTCGCTCAAAGCTTCTCAGTTATCTAAGCCGCATCACCCTAGAGACTCCCAAGTCATCTGAGTTGAGAGGCTGCGGAGTTGAAGGCTCTGTCGGCATGAGCCAAGTTCTGCCATAGCAACAAGCAGGTGAGGCTGGGTGCTTACAATGAAAGATCAATTTCTCCTTCACAGTGCTTGTCATTCTCGGGTCCGCTCATTTAGAGCTGCAGGTGGGCAGAGCCTCCACCACCTGAATTATGGGATGGACATGAAGAATTGTGCACCCGCTCTGTAAGGCTTCCACCTGGAAGCGATGCAGCTCACTTCCATTCACACAAGTCCCATGGCTCCCTGGCGGCAGAAAAGGCAATTATTCTAAGTCCGGGAGGAGGAGAAACCAGGAGGAGAAATGTTGGTGACTATCGCAGAAGCAGAAGAATAATATTTTCCATGTTATGGCTGTGTTATTTTACACAAGTCACTAAACTTTTCTGAGCCTGTTTTTATTTTGCTTTTTTTTTTTTTCCTTTTCATTATAGAACTTAAAGAGCTTTAGAATTCTCTGTCTCTCTCCCCCTCGGCCTCTCTATCTTCCTCTTTACCTCCCTAACTCTAAGGGTTGTATGGGACATGGGTACAAAATGGCCAGGCTCTTTTCTAGAGCTCAGACATCCCAACAAACTCTGGAACAAGGAACAACACTTAACATCAGAGTCCATACAAAAATTCACAGAACTGCAAAGCACCAAGCAAAACTATGAAAGAATTCGCTGCCTTCTGAGAAGCGACTGAAGCCACAAAGCTCGCTGCTCTTGCAGCTGGGGCAGTCGGTGAGCGGAGTAGAGCAAATCAACAATGTCAGACTTCTTGCCCGGATCCAAATACTCAAGGAATGGACTGCGAAGCAGGGAGGGGGAGGGGGCAAGGACTGTGCCGTGGCACAGCGAAGTCTCATCGTCAGGCTTGGAATTTGCAAAGGCAAGAAAGTGTGTCATCAAAACTTGGAGCCATTGTAGATTCTGCAGGATAATTACTCAGCACCCTGGCACGGGAGGTCCTGGAGAGAGGATCCGAGAGGGGGTTGCCCATTTTGGGACAAGACTAATTTCCCTTTGGAGGACAGAGAAAGCAGGCAGTGCAGGGTGACGACTGTAAAAGGCTCTGTGTGTTCTTACTTCCTCTGCTTACAGCGTCTGCTTTAGCACTGTGTCAGGCACTTGTTTCATTCGTTCATTCATTTGACACACACCCTGTAAGCACTCACCATGTGACAATCGCAGTTTAAGTGTGGAGGTACAGCAGTGACCTGGAGACATTGATCCCTGATCTCGTGGAGCTTACCTGGTAGAAGGGAAGACAGATAATAAACAAGAACATGCATTCGAGCCTACCAGATAGTGGTGACCACTGTGGGAGACTTTATGGGAGGACCATAAAGTAGAGTGAGGAACAGGATGTGGGGATCGTCCCAGGATGCTCAGGGCCTCTCTGCGAAGAGAGACTCAGATACTGAGATCTGAAAAGCAGGAGGACCTAGTCACACAGATGGAAGGAAGGGCGCCGGTCAGACAGAACGACAAGTGTCAGGGCGCTGGGTGGGGACTGTCGCGTTGGAGGATTCTGGAAGCCCAGTGTTGGGCGTAGGATGGTAGAAGTGGAGTAGGGACTTCGCCAAGGACTGGACCGTGCACAGCTGTGCAGGCTATGGTACAGCCCACAGTAGGTGCCCAGCAGTGTTTGTCAAATGAGTAACCAACTATTTGAAGTGGCTGAATGGCTGATTGACATTAGCTTGGGTTGTACAGATATTTAAGGGTTGAGCGGAGACTAGAACTCGAGATGCGCCTTGAGGGTCTTATAACAAGCCCAGTACTCCCTGGTGGGTTGGGAATAATAGGAATCAGTAGATCTGGGTGTGGTAAACATAGGATCGTACGTTTTTTGACACCTGCATTTATCTGACAGCTCCACATCCATGTTCCCCCTTCTCACATCTTTGGAAACAACTACTATGGCTCTCTTTAGAAGTCATTGTTAACTTGTGTATAGTTATGATGTACAACACGATGTTTATACACACACACACTTTGTGGAAGAGCTAAACCTACTTTAAGCTGTTTAATATATGCATGGTGAGAATACCCAGAATCTAGTCTCTCGGCAACGTGTAAGTATACAACACACTGTCGTTAACTGTGGTCACCCTGAGGTGCTCTTGTGTGTATGTACATGACAGAGATGTTGATACAGTTATTGATGAGAAAGAGAGGAAGCTAAGAGAGAAGGGACCACTGCCCTCCATGGTCACCAGCAGTGCTAACGGCTGGGTGACCCCTGGTGAACAGCGTTTATTTTGTTCATTACAGCACATCCAACTTTGAGGAGAGCGCTGACAAATACAACCACTCAATCCATTTTGTGGAATGAACAAATCGTGTTTTAACGAAAATGAAATCATATTACGCAGTTTGCTTGGGGACCTATTTTTCTCCCTCTCAGCATTTTTCGTCGGCAGCCAAGTCCACATTGTCCTGTGTGATGACTGCGTTGTATAACACTGGGTAGATTTATCTCCATTTATTTTTCCAATCCCCTGTTACCGGGTCTTTGGTTCTTTCCATTTTTCACTATCACAAACATTTCTGCCAATAACAAAGTCCTTGATCTGACACTTTTCCACGTGCATCTGCTCGTGTTCCTGAGCTAAGCCCCTCCCCCTGGGAAAGCCGGATGAAATAGAGGTGCAGTTTAGAGCTTCGGAGGAAGCAAACCCGTACGGCCCTTTGCAGAGTCTGCGTCCCTTTCAGCCTGCTGGATTTGGAATGCCACCTGGAGGGGCACCCACAGACAGCTGTGTGTTCAGAGATGAGGACGCATGAGCACACTCCTTACACGAGTGAAGGGCGGGGAAAAGTCCCACTGAGGTTGGGAACCCCAATAGCAGTCATCATGGCCCATGTCGCTGGTGGTGTCCCAGTAGTCTTCTGCAACAATGAGAATTCTATTTTCTAACTGGGTCCACGCCACCTGGATTAAAGACTGCATTTCTCAGCCTCCCTTGGAGCTGGGCACAGTCACGTGGTTAGGTTAGGCTATGTAGCCTGTACCTTTACAACCTTAAAGGAAAGGGACTTGAATTTATTCCTTTCCCAGCCAGGCGGCATTTGAAATGCCCCAACTTGGACAAGAGCAACATCATTAAAGATCGCAGAGCCACCAGAGAAAAGGAACTTAAGATTTTGGATGTCACTTTCCCCACACCAACCCTGGACAGCTTACTCTCAGACTGTCAAACGAGAGAGAAGCAAAATCCATTGACCACTTCTGCATGGGAGTCTCTGTCTTATTTTTAAAATTTTTTAAAGATTTATTTGTTTATTTGAAAGTCAGAATTACACAGAGAGAGAAGGAGAGGCAGAGAGAGAGAGAGAGAGGTCTTCCATCCGCTGGTTCATTCCCCAATGGACTGCAATGGCTAGAGCTGCACCGATCTGAAGCCAGGAGCCAGGAGCTTCTTCTGGGTCTCCCACATGGGTGCAGGGGCCCAAACATTTGGGCCATCTTGTACTGCTTTCCCAGGGCAAAAGCAGAGAGCTGGATTGGAAGTGGTGCATCTGGGAATGGAACCAGTGGCCATATGGGATGCTGGCACTGCAGGTGGCAGCTTTTACCCGCTAGGCCACAACACCAGCCACTGGCTGTTTTAACAACCAGCTGTGTGCTAACCACTGGCAAATAGTAGGTGCTCAGTAAATCGTAGCATTCTTTCACACCAGTAGATTTCCAGCTGACCATGGGACTGAAATTGCAGGCACTACAGGAGTGTTCTTGGGGGGATAACCTTGATGCCTTCACGGACATGAAGCAATATTGGATTAAGATAGATCGTTACAGAAAAAGATAATAAATGCAAAACTCAGAAACACATTTGGTAAATCTGTGCGGATGCATGAGACCTGTTTTATGATGTAATGGAGATTTAAATGTGGATTTCAGTTCCAGCAAGATGCAAGCACTGATTCTCTAGAAGGGGACTGAGGCTGGGAGAGAGGAAACTGAAATCCCTCGAGGCTTTTAAACTTGCCGGTGGCCGGCATCCTTCGTGCTGTGTCTGATGTCATCGCTGAGAGCATCCTCTGTGTGTTCCCCAGGGGCCGTAAGCTGTGCGGTTATGCTTTTGTTGATGTTGATTTCTGGTTCTCAGTGCAGGCCCTGGGTGTGGGGCGAGCTTAGACTTTGCTCACAGGCCCACAGCCCTTCAGAATGGGAGAGTGTGAGAGTCTCACGGCTTCTTTGAGAAGTTCAGTCACTGAGATGGCGTCAAGCTTCCGGAAGGGCTGAGCCATCCCCCGACACCAGAGCCTATGTCCTGGGGCCTTCGTGTGGGGCCAGAGCCCAAGACCTCCATCAGAGCCCTGCCCCTAGGGAAAGCTTCCTAACTAATGCCCAGAATCCACTCTTACTAGATGAGCATATGGGTTTTGTATTCATGAAGACCTGAGTTCAAGTGCAAACTCTGCAACTTTCCTACCAGGCGTACGAACACAGACAAGTAAATCCAGCTTTTGCTGAAACTCAGTTTTTTCATCTGAGATATGGGATTAATATCTTCTTCATATCCTTGTTGTAGGAGCTGAAAATTAACCCTTGGGACAGAAGAACAATGTCTTAAGGAGAACGGACAGGCTCCACTGAAAAGAGGTATGCACGCTTGATGAAGGCTGTGAAGTTCAGCTACACAGCCAGCTCCATCACTGATCTCTGTGTGACGTCAGGTGGGGACAGGGCCCTGGGCTTAGCGGAGATGGTTTCCAGTCTTGACTCCATTGCTAGCGCTGTTTGCTGTTAACCACATTTTTCCCATCCTCTGTTGGTCCAGCAAAAGTTGGACATCGATGCCTTGCCTTGGCCGTGGTCCCAGAGTGAGTCAGCAGAGGCCACAGCCGAGCAGAATGCTGACCTAGAGCTTTTCCCAGTGCTTTTAACAACCTCCTACAAACCCAAATTAGTGTTTGTCCCATGCTGGGCATGGCTGGAGCTGCTCCAAGTACAGAGATTTAAACACACACACACACACACACACACACACACACACAGGTCCCTGCCCTCAAAGAGCTGATGAAGCCCAGCCACAAACAGGCCCATTGTCCAATGCTCTAGAAGTTTCCCTCCTGCTCATCGTCGCTCCACTCCTGAATTTCTGTAGTTCTAGAGCCGCTGCAAGCTCACAGCCTGCCTCTCTGCTAACTCTGCTCTCTCCTCGCATCCGGTACCCTCTTAACCCAATCTGCCAGCTCGGCTATTCCTAGTCTCCTTTCAGGACAGAGTTCCGGTAGCTCCACCTCCAGTTCCACCTTCCTGGAGTCCCCAAAGCTGTGTGATTGACTGGTTTTTTTGTTTTCTTTTTTTTTGTTTGTTTGTTTGTTTGTTTTTTTGTGTTTTTTTTGGTGCTCCCAGCCTGTGCTGGCTAGCGCTGTGGCTCCTTGGCTCCTTATCTGTCCACTACTCTGCACTGAGAGTTCTGGAGAGCAGGACGCCCAGGGCCTGGGACGTCACCAGGGCTCATTCAGGGAGTGTTCATGCACAAGTGCAGAGCGGGCAGAAATGGGGCGGGAAGCTGAGAGGTGGAGGTGTTCTCTGGCCTTGGGGTGCAGGTGGGTGTGCAGAGGTGGAGGGAAGCAGGTGACAGGGAGTGACGAGTGTGGGAGCCAGCGCCATCCCGAGGGATTTCAGCTTCTCCATGGGGAGGCTGTGATGCACAGTGGAGCAGACCCTTCCCCAACCCTGGGGCCCCTTGTGCATTTCCCAGGGAGACTCCTGGGCACTCACATGTCCAGCAGCTGCTCTTTGGATCCACATAGCCTTACGACCTCGTGTTTTAGGGTGGGGGTCAGCAAACTCTTCAGCAAAGAGGCGCCTGGTACATATTTTCAGTATTGTCAGCCATCTGATTTCTGCAGCAGCTACGAAACGTTGTTGTAGCATGGAAACAGTGACAGCAATGTACAGGCAATGGGCTGTGGCTGTGTTGCAATAAAACTATATTTACAAGATCAGGACATGGGTCCTTTTGCACCAAAGCTGAGTTAATGCTAATGAGGGGGTTCAACACAGAGCCCCTCGGGAGCTTCAGCATGGGAGTTCGTTACCCGGAAGTGGTTAAGGGGTGGACCGACTCCGCCCTATGCAGCCCTAGAAGGATGAGAGGGCTGGTGGCTGAGCTACAAACCCTCCTCAGGGAGCTTCTGGGCACCTGATGTGCTAGGAGGATGGTGCACCAGGTGGTGGCCGGGGAACTCTGCACCCCCCTCCACCCCCAACTGTGCCCTGAGAGCCTCTTCCATTTGTCTGTGCTAAAGTCCGAGCTGCGGCAACAAACCAGTAAAGAAGCCTTCCTGAGTCTGTGAGTCCTTCTAGCAAACTGCTGAGACTGACAGGGCTTGTGGGAACCCCTGAATTGGCGTTTGCCTAGGCAGAGGTAGGGGTAACCTGAAAACTCCACCTGTGGCTGTTCTGAAGTGGGAGCCCTTGAGCAACGGGGTCTGCACTAACTCGGGGCAGTCAATGTTGGGGCTGGCGTTGGGGCTCAGCAGGTTAAGCTGCCGCCTGTGATGCCAGCACCACATATCAGAGTGCTGCTTCGAGACCTGCCTGCTCCACTTCTGATCCAACTCCCTGCTAATGTGCAGCAGTAGTGACCCAAGTACTTGGCATCCTGCCACCCGCATGGAAGACCTGGCTGGAGTTCCAGGCTCTTGGTGATATCAGATATGAGGTGCCAGTTATATTACTGTGTGCTTATTAATAAATTCAAAATATTAATAAGCCTGTGTGGGTTCTTGCCTACTATTCAGAGAAGAATTCTGAATACCAGCATAAATGAAAGAGGCAGCATGATACGTTTTTAAGCCTTTTGTTCAGTGAGAGAAATGGCACAGGAGAGTGAGGGTGCTAGTCTAATCTAAGGAGGAGGGGAAGTCTGGAGTCCATCCCAAGCAGAAAGCAGGCCAAAAGCCACGTGCAGCAAGTGTTTTGTGCAGCTGTCCACAGCTTATCAGGAGCAGCGAAGCAGAGGCAGAGAGCGATTTTGGGGCATTCCTTGCCTTTTTTATAATTTTTGAAGGGGTATGGTTACCTGGTCTGGTGGGCAGGTGGGTGCCCAGATGTGGTCAGGCAGGGACGTGAGATCACACAAGGGGTGTGGTCTCCAGCTTACAGACCTAATAGGTTTTGTTCTATCTGCCTGCCTCTATCACTGGCTCTGGCCCAGCCCAGTCCTGTCCACTGCGGTCATTTGCAGAATGAATCACCAGATAAAAGATTCTTTCTCTCTCTCTCTCTCTCTCTCTCTCTCTCTCTCTCTCTCTGTGTGTGTGTGTGTGTGTGTGTTTCAAACAAATAAATAGATCTTTAACAAAAAATAGGATTGAGTTGACTTGGGTGCCTAATGGGTAATCGTTGGGGCTGGGATAAAACATACCTTTGGGGTTTCTGCTGGCCATGGTTTATCAACCTCTGTGTTAGGAGAGCAGGAGGGCCTTTCCCACATCTCCGAGGGCGCCGTGACAAAGGTCTTCTAACCATTCATGTTCCACAATTACCTCCTGACACCCACTCTGCAGATACTGTGCAAGCAGCTACGTCCATAATCGAGACAGACAAGGCTCCTGTCACGGGTGTAGGGCAAATACTCATGGGCATAAAGAACAAACAAACATTAAAGTAAACAAGGACATCACAGGTGGCAGTAAGTTCTGTGAAGGGTGTTTACAGGGCATGGGTGAGCACGTGTGTGTGTGTGTGTGTCTCTGTATCTGTGTGTCTCTGTGTGTGTGTCTGTGTCTCTGTGTGTGTATCTGTATGTGTATATCTCTGTATCTGTGTGTGTCTGTGTGTGTATCTGTGTCTCTCTGTGTGTGTCTGTATCTGTGTGTGTGTGTCTCTGTGTGTGTCTGTGTATCTGTGTGTGTGTCTGTGTCTCTGTGTCTCTGCGTGTGTGTCTGTATCTGTGTGTGTCTCTGTGTGTGTGTCTGTGTCTCTGTGTGTCTGTGTCTCTGTGTGTATCTGTGCGTGTGTCTGTGTCTCTGTGTGTCTGTGTCTCTGTGTGTATCTGTGTGCGTGTGTCTCTGTGTGTGTCTGTGTGGGGGGGTATCTGTGTGTGTGTCTCTGTGTGTGTATGTCTGTGTATCTGTGTGTCTCTGTGTGTGTGCGTCTGTGTCTCTGTGTGTGTGTCTCTGTGTGTGTATGTATCTGTGTGTCTGTGTGTGTCTCTGTATCTGTGTGTGTCTCTGTGTGTGTCTGTCTTTGTGTGTGTCTGTGTGTGTGTCTCTGTGTGTGTCTGTGTATCTGTGTGTGTGTATCTGTGTGTCTGTGTGTGTCTCTGTGTCTCTGTATCTGTGTGTCTGTGTGTGTCTCTGTATCTGTGTGTGTCTGTGTCTCTGTGTGTGTCTGTGTCTCTGTGTGTGTCTGTGTGTGTGTCTCTGTGTATCTGTGTGTGTATCTGTGTGTCTGTGTGTGTCTCTGTATCTGTGTGGGTCTGTGTGTGTGCATGTCTGTGTATCTGCATGTGTCTGTGTGTGTTTCTGTGTGTGTATCTGTGTATGTCTCTGTATCTGTGTGTGTGTCTGTGTATGTCTCTGCATCTGTGTGTGTGTCTGTGTCTCTGTGTGTGCCTGAGGCTAGGGAAGCTGCCTTAGACGTCCACAGAGAGGAAGATGGTCTATGGAGTGGACTTATGAGCAGAGCTGGAGTGATGAGGAGCAGCCCACGAGACGGGAAGGGGGAGGAGGATTCTTGCCCAAGCTGGGGACAACCTGGCAGGTTCTAGGAGCTGGAAGGAGACCAGCGTGGGTGGAGTGAGTTTGTGGAGCGGTTTGTGTCTGCTGAACCAGGGAGCGGAAAGCTTCGTCGGTAGGATGCTGCTCTTTCCTTTGACAAGAAGGCATTGGGGCTGCAGCTGGCAGCGCTGCCTATGGGTTTCATGAGAAAAACAACCACCGCGCGTACGACCACTCGTGTTTGTTGGCCATCGTGCTGCACTAAGCGCTTGCTTTTAATGATTTCTTTAAAGCCCAGCAAAAACTTTGTGAAATGCGGACCATGTTGTCTCCCCATTTTTCAGTTGAGGAAATGGAGAGAGAGATTGAATTAACCTGCCCAAAACATAGAGTTAAGAAAAGGCGGCTCTGGGATTTGAACCCGGGGAGTGTGGCTGGCTATGCTCTCAGCTGCGGCACTGTTCAGCAGCCTTTTATTTGGCGATGCTAGCAGCAGCCTCTTGTTTCAGGAACTCATATTCTCCCAAGTCCTTAAAGCTGAGAATGCAACGAGGTCATTACCAACAGTGGCAGCACAGACATCACCAGTATCCGCGGCAGGCAACACAGCTGGGTAATTAAAGCCGGCTGCCTCCCGGGCTCCAGCGGTCTCCCCTGCAGGGTTCCAGCTTATCTCAAATGGTCCTCCCAGGGTGTGTTTGCTCCAGGTCTCCCTTGGTCATTTCTCCCCAGCTCTTGGAGCGAGGTTAACAACGTCAATACAAACATCAAGAGTGGGGCAACTGGTGCTTCCCACACCTGGAAACCCACAGCAACAATAGTAACACCCAGCATGTAGCAAATATGTTCCCTGTGCCATCATAAGCACTCTGCACTCCTGGACTCAGTTATTACCCACAGGAAATTCAGGAGACAGTATTAATAGCCATTTTACAGATGAGAAAACCAAATGCAGACAAAGGAAGTCACTGGCCCACGGTCAATTAGAGACAGGCAGAGAGGCAGCATTTAAGCCCATGGTCATTTAGGTCAGAGCATGCAGTCTGCCCCCACTAGGTGGCGCTGCATTTCCTCCATTGTTCCTGTGCGGAAGCCATACTGTGCCATGAGCCGCTATGAGTCCCATGTTGCTGCTTCCCTAAAGTTTGACCCTGAGGCCTGGATGGTCAGGTCCCCTTGATCCTCACAGACATCCCCCAGTGTCCCTCTCCTCAGAGCCCAGTCCCCAGCCAGGGGGTCCTTACCTCTTTCTCCCACCCTCAACCCATGCCCATCAATTCTTGCCCATGGACCACCTGGTGACGCTGCTGATCTCTCAGCCCGTTAGACCTGCGAGGCAGCCTCCACTGCCTTTTTGTCAGCTGGAACCCCAGTGACATCAAACAAGCAAACAACAAAAACTCCTCCCAGGCTGCCCGCTTGACTGGTCGTCTTCTGGGGCTCTTTTTCTTTGCGAGGAGGTTGGAGCCCATCAGAGAAAATACTTATTTGCCCAAGACTCAGCGAGGCTCTGTTCTGCATTCAGTATGCTTTTTTCCCCTCTCCCGCAAATGGACATTGTTCAACTGCGAACATCAGAGATTGACTTCTGAAGCCAAAATTACATCCTAGAACCGATACTGATTTTCTGCTACAAAAGATTTCCAAAGAGAGCTGCGGTGAGCATTTCATTTTCTCCTGGGGCAGAATGAGGACAGCCCCCGAGGTTTGCACCTGAAGGTCAGCACCCTCATTGCACAGAAAGGCTTTGAAGTCAAAGCAAAGCGGGTGTCCGTGGCAAGGCAGGGCTTGGGAGCTGGGAAGCTTTCTGTGAGTGCTGCCTGCAAAGCAAAGACTAAAGCTAAACCAAATCTAAAACTTCAAGCAGCGATTCAGGTGCGCCTGGTGGGATTGCAAGTGTGGGTGCTCTCCTGTTGGGAACAGAGGCATGGGGGAAGAGTGAGCCCAGGGAGCAAGAGCAGTCTCCACTGTGTGTCCCCATGCGTCTGCTGGCGCGCCCTCTGTGAAGAATGCGCCCCCTTCTTCCCACATTCATTTCGCCACAATCCATTTCATCAACTGTTCCTCGCTCAACCCTCTGCCAAGAAGAAGCTTCTTAGGAATCGCTGGGTGAAAAATTAGGCTCAGTTGTTCACCTGAAAGCTGGTAAATGTCACTGTCTTCTCCCAGACAATACATCAAACACAGCTACAAATGGGCTTCAACACAGGCACAATGAATTGGCCGTGCAGCTGGGACTTGGAGCTGAGCTTGAGTTTTCCAGGCAGTTTTCACTACCATGATTGAAGTACTTTCTAAGGGCATCAGCAGAGACCCCCCCCCCAAAGTAAGCTGTATCTTAGGGCATCAAAATTCTCACATGCCTGCCGTATGGCATAGCAATTCCACTCCAGGTGTCTGCCCCAGAGATGTGGAAATATACATTCAGACCAAAGCTTGTACATAAAAATCATGGCAATCGTCTTTGGAATAGTCCCAAACTGGGAATACTACAAACCCCGAGCAAATGGCAAATGGGTAATGGATTAGCCAGCTTTTCACACTCCAGTGGAAAGCTACTTATGAAAGGAAGAGAAATTCATTTCACTCACTGTTTTGGACACTGAATGTCCAAATGACATGGGGCAGGCTTTGATAAAGGCTGCATGATGCATGACAGAGCAGATAGAAGAGCCAGGAGGAGGAGAGAGTGTTCGGACCCAGACCCAGGCTTCCGGGAGAGCTACTTCCCGGGGCACACCCTCCGTGAACTCAGTGCCTCCTAAAGTGTCCACCCCCTCTCAACTATGCCACCTTGAGGACCAAGTCTTTAACACGCATGCCTCTGGAAGACATTCAGCATTCAGACATAGCAGATAATCAATACCATACTGAATAAAGTCGCTTGTCCAGGGACGGGCGATTATGTAGTGATTAATACTGCCTGGGACACCCACTTCCTGTATCGGAGTGCCTGGCTTCCAGTCCTGGCTCCGCTTCCAAATCCAGCAGTGAGGGCTCAAGTGCTCGGGTCCCTGGCACCCATGTGGGAGACCTGGATTGAGTTCCTGGCTCCTAGCTTTGGCCTGGCCCAGTTCTACTTGTTGCAGACTTTTGGGAAGTAAACCAGCTGATGGAAGATCTTTCTCCTTACCTGTCTCTGTCTCTGTCTTTCAAGTAAAGTGAAACTAAATAAAATTGAAAAAAATGAAGTCCCCATTCTTGCACAGCATTTGTTTTCATGAGACAGGGGGACAAATAGGAGCATCATGTTAAGAAGCAGCTGCACATGCTCTGGACAGAGGAGGACTAGCGAGGGATGGTGACGGTCACTTGGGATGGGGCCTGGGGAGGGCCTGAGGAGGTAATGCTTGGGCAGCAAGCCACGTGGCTCTCTGGGAGAGGAGCTGGTGGGGGGAATCACCAGTGGCTCTCAGGTGGGCACCTGCACAGAGTGAAAACCTCAAGGAGGTGGGTGTGGCCGCAGAGGGGGATGCAAGAGGGAAGGGGGAGGCAGAGGCCAGGTTCTGAGGGCCTTGCCCACCTTGGCAAGGGCTTTGAGGTCTGGTTTCGGAATGATGGGGACCCACTGGAAGTTCAGAGCAGGGAGAGACCAGGCTGACTTCTCTTCAAGGTTTGCTCTGACTGCTGAAGGCACAGGCCATCAGGAGGTTGAGGGACAGGTGGGAGAGGCACTGGTTGTGCAAGGCGGATGCTCATGGTTCAGTTGCGATGTCCTCAGATACGAGGTCCACTTGGCGGGGCAGGCCGGTGGGATTTGCAAATGAAGAGCTAAAGAGCTCAAAAAGCTAATATGCTCATGGGAGGGAACAGAGCTGTCAAGATAATGGCGGTGGTAAACATGTACTGAGCAGTTACTCTAGGTCAGGCACTCTGTGAAAGGCACATTTGAATATTTAGAGTAAAACTTAAGTAGATGTCAGAATTGTATCACCATTTTATAGATGGGAAAGTCAAGGTCTCAAGAGGTGAAGCAACTGGTCCAATGTCAATCACCTGTAAGTGGCAGAGTTGGGATTTGAACTTAGGCAAGCCAAATCCAGATTCTCTCTCTCTCTCTCTTTTTAAGATTTATTTATTTATTTGAAAGTCAGAGTTATACACAGACAGAAGGAGAGGCAGAGAGAGAGAGAGAGAGAGAGAGAGAGAGAGAGATCTTCCATCCACTGGTTCACTCCCCAAATGGCCACAACGGCTGGAGCTGCACCGATCCAAAGCCAGAAGCCAGGAGCTTCCTCCAGGTCTCCCACATGGGTGCAGCAGCCCAAGCACTTAGGCCATCTTCTACTGCTTTCCTGGGCCATAGCAGAGAGCTGGATCAGAAGTGGAGCAGCCGGGACTCCAAATGGTGCCCATATGGGATGCTGGCACTGCAGGTGGTGGCTTTACCTGATACGCCACAGTGCTGGCCCCCAGATGATCTCTTAATGACTCTGGGATGCTAGCTAGGTGACAAAAGTGAGTAAAAGGTGCATGGATGTGGTGTAGGAATTCAGAAGGCAAAAAGGATTCCTTGGGGAGAACTTGAAGGGAGAACAGGAGTTCAGGAGACAAGGTGAACATGCTCTCCTTGGCAGGAGAAATGCATGTGCAAAGTTACTATGGCTGGGGCTGGCACTGTGGCGTAGTGGGTAAAGCCATCACCTGCAGTGCCGGCATCCCCTATGGGTGCTGCTGCACCCATGTGGGAGACCTGGAGGGAGCTCCTGGCTCCTGGCTTTGGATTGGCATAGCTCCAGCCATTGCGGCCATCTGGGGAGTGAACCAGCAGATGGAAGACCTCTCTCTCTCTCTCTCTCTCTCTCTCTCTCTGCCTGTCCTTCTCTCTCTGTGTAACTCTGACTTTCAAGTAAATAAATAAATCGTTAAAAAATAAGTCACTGGGGCACAGTGTAGCTTGGCATAAACCTAAAAGGGCATGCAATTCAACAAAGCCAGGGCATAGGGTAACTGGGGAATGAGTTTGGAAAGGGAAGTAGAGGAAAGAGCCTGAAGAGCTTGTGTCCCTGGCCAAGGGGGCATCTGGGAAGCCAATGTTTCTGGAAATCGTGGCTGCCTGGCACAGGGGTTAAGCAAAAACGATTACAGGTGATACACAGGCAGGCACTATTATTAGATAGTTACTGGTTACTTATCTATTTATTTTAATGTGAATTAGAAAAAAATATGATTATCCCATCCAACCTATGAGTCCATAAATATTGCTTAGGACAGGAGGCACTTCTTATCAAAACAGTTGGAAGAAGGGTGTTCTATCATTAATATTACAAGTAGAAGATTATTCACGCTGCATTCCTTATAATGTCAAGGGGTTGGGAATCCCTGCGATGCCCAGCAGTGGGGGGAACTGGTTGAAGAATGGAGCAAGTGAATGCAAAGCGGCCTTAAAAATCCGAGGAAGCTTTTCACGTCTGATAGAAAGCAAGGTTTATTCAGTGAGAAAAGCAACGGGCAGAACGTCATGTCTGATGTGTTCCTATTTGTGTTTAAAAGAATGTGTGTGTGTGTTCGTGTGCAGGTGTGTATTTATATATGAATAGACCTTCTCTGGCAGGACACACAAGACGTTGAGAACCATGGTTGACCCTGGGAGGGGGGACTTGATTGACAGCGTAGATGGGAGAGTTTACTATACAGAAGCTCCTTCACTTACATTGAAGCTACATCCCACTAAACTCATTGTCAAAAATGCATCGACTCCTGCATTCAAACTTCACAGTATGGTTTCTGTGAAATGCATATCACTTTGACACCACCGTAAGGTCAAAAAGTCGTACATTGAATCGTCATCATGCAGGGACAATCTGTATACCCTTTTGTAGCTTTTGCATTGCGAATCATATACGTGCATCCAAAGTGGAGCCCAGTGATTTAATGCTAATCACAGTCCAGGTAATAAAAGTGGTGGCGGTCACCATGGCAGTGTCGTACATGCCAGTCAAGCATCTGAGACCCATGCCGTAGGCGGTGGGGAGGCAGCAGGAGCTGCACAGGGGAGGCGAGTTTTATAACAGACTTCGATCGTCTGTGGTATTTGGCGTCCGCTCTTTTGTCTCCCCTCCGCACATCTGCATCTCATTTTATTGTCATCAGGATCCTATGAGTTGGGACCCCTCTGCAGAAGTGACTACTGTTAATCAGAGTAAGTCTCTGGGGCTCAGATGTGAACAGCTCCTTCCGTGTGCGGTGATCTGGATTACCAGACCTGAGTTACCAGGCTGAAGTTACCAGCAGCACTGAGTGCCAGATATGGGATCCAGGCTCAGCCCTGCCGCTCCTGGCAACCCTCATCAAGTCTTTTCCTTCCCTGTCTTTGACCCTCAGTTTCTTCTTCTGTGGAACTGAAACATACTGTGCATTTGGCTCGGTGACTACTAAGACGCTGCTTAGACTGCACCTTCGTGTTGTGTCTGGGTCAGAGCGCTGCCTCCGCTTCTGACCCAGCTTCCTGCTATGTGCACTCTTCAAGGCGCCAGGCGACGGCTGAAACACTTGGGTCCCTGCCACCCACGTGGAAGACCCAGATTAATTTCTGGGCTCCTGGCCTTGGCCTGACCCAGCCGAGACTGTTGCAGGCATTTGGGGGAGTGAACCAGTAGACAGAAGATCTCTCTGGATCTGTCTGACTCTCTCTCTCTCTCTCTTTCTCTCTCTCTCTCTGTGTGTATGTGTGTGTGTGTGTGTGTGTGTGTGTCTGCCCGAGGATATTTTGCTGGGGATGAAAGGCAATAACACCTGTAAAACACTTAACACAGTTCACATAGGAGACTGAAGATTCAATGAATCCCAGCACCTCTGGGTCATGGCAAGTCAGTGCATGGATTTCAATTTTTTTATACCAAAACTCATCTCATTTCTACTTTGTGTAAACTTTTGAAGTCCCCACAGTACTGGCTACCAGAGAGAGGGTTGTGCAGAATCACTACAGATGGGGCTATCTTCCTGCAGAGGTGCAGATACTCTAAAGCTAGGTGGTGGTGATAGTTGAGTAACTTTATGAATGTGCTGAAAAACACTAAACTCTGCAACCTACCTGGGAGTATTATGGCAAAAAATTCTCGGTATCATTTTTTTTTTAAACTAGCCACTTTCATGTACTTCAATTTCTAACCTGTTTCCCACTTAAGATGTACAACCATTCACAAACACCTTAAGGTTTATTTGAAAGGCAGAGTTGCGGAGTTCCATCCATTAGTTCAGTCTTCAAATGGTGGCAATGGTCAGGGCTCGGTCAGGCCAAAACCAGGAGCCTGGAACTCCATTTGGGTCACCCACGTGAGTAGCAGGACCTGGGCCATCTTCTGCTTTCCCTGGCACATTAGCAGGGAGCTGGATTTGAAATGGAGCTATTAGAACTTGAATTATATTGTATATACATGGGATGCTGATGTCCAGGCAATGGCTTAATCCACTGCACCACAATACTGGCCCAACACCAGTCTTCAATGTGGCTCTATGTTATTCATCAATTGCTTTGACTATTACAGCCCCTATGGCTTCTCATACATTTCAAAACTGTCTATATAAACTTCTGGTATACATTTGATTTTAATTATGTTAGACAGTAGGGCTTGTCTTTTTAAAGGTTATGGAGCATAGAATTAACAGTGTTGGTGCAAAAATTTTTTGAAACCCATACATATTTATAATATAAAAAATAACAAATACAAAAAAAAATCAAGAAACACGAACCCTTGCCATGGGTGCCAGGAAGTCCTATGAGAGCTTAGTCCTCGAGGGCTTTCCAGTTCTGTTAGAGCCCCGTGACATCCTGAAAATGAAGCACAGAGTGCCCGAGCATGAACGGCAACAAGAGCTCGTGCTGAGGGCCTTTGGCACAGCGTGCAGGTCCCTGAGGAGCTGCATGGGCGACTGGCGGACCTCGGAGTGACGGTTCCCCCTCTCAGTCTTTTGTTCATGCATCAAGAAGAAAGCTCAATGCAAAACCTGCCTCCCATTCACCAGTCTCCCTTCATACCCAAGGGAGAGATAGTTATTTCAATAGCTATGTTTGATTTCTAGCACTATTTATTTATGGTTTTTATATCATGATGTTGAAGAAAAATTTGCTTTGAAATCCAGTTCTATAAATAAAAATGGAGAACATGACGGAGTCAATTCAAGACCTGGTGTTATCTGGATATGGAAAACCTCATGTAGGCGCTGATGTCTTGGTCCAGAAGTCTCCTTCTCTTTTTTTTTAAGATTTATTTATTTGAAAGTCAGTTACACAGAGAGAGGAGAGGTGGAGAGAGAGAGATAGAGGTTTTCCATCCGCTGGTTCACTTCCCAATTGGCTGCAACGGCTAGAGCTGCGCCGATCCAAAGCCAGGAGCCAGGAGCTTCTTGCAGGTCTCCCACGTGGGTGTAGGGGCCCTAGGGCTTGGGCCATCTTCTACTGCTTTCCCAGGCCATAGCAGAGAGTTGGATAGGAAGTGGAGCAGCCAGGTCTCGAACTGGCGTCCATATGGGATGCCGGCACTTCAGGCCAGGACTTAAACTGCTGTGCCACAGCACTGGCCCCTCCTTCTCTTTCTTCTGCTGAACTCTGGCCCATCCTGAGGACCTGCATCAAGCTCCGCCCCCTCTGGGAGACATTTCCTGACCACTGGTGACCACTCTGATTGCTCCATCCTCAAAATGTCCATGGTTCGTTCTTCTAGCTCCTGCTGGAACCAGCCACTCTGAATCTTGGCCGTTTGGGCTCTGCCTACAGAACACAAGCATTCTGTGGTGCCACCGCGATGGGTTGGCCCATAGAGAGGGCTCCTAGGTGACGACAAGTGTGTGCAGTGTGGACTGTGGGCAAAGGAACCAATCATATCCCAGCAGGATGCAGTTCACGTCCCAGAATAGATGCAATTTTAAACACGAATGGTTTCCATCTGGGGATTGCCACTTGATATTTTGAGGCATGGGTTCCCACAGGGAGCTGAAACTGTGGATAAGGGAGACTCATATCTATCTGTTTGATGATTGGATTCATATCTGATCTTGCCCGCCACCCTCATTACACTGTAAGCTTTTCTAGCACAGAGACCAGTCTCTTTTTGTCACTGGTGTATTCTTTGTGTCTACTGTTTTGATTGGTACAAAGGAGCTCAATTGTTTTTCTAATCAGTCAGTTGACACATCAGTTGATCAGTCTCATTGATTCATTCATCAATGGTTATGTTTTCCACTGAGGTTGTCCAAAGGGCAAGGAAGAAGGCACTGGCCCCTCTGTGGGCTGGGGTTCCATCTATAATTCCCAGCTGCAAGTGTGAAAAGTCTTCAGGGATTCCTTGTATTTCAGAAGAGTACAGGCAGGTGGTCTGTGCCATGAAAATCTGTTTGCTCTAATCCAACAATTGTATTTTCAATTTCTCATTAATGAAATAATTTCATATTTTTCCTCCTAAAACATTTTCTGGTAAATTGGCTTTCTGGACAGCTGCGCCATCCTTACTCTGTGGCTTCAGCCTCCCCCACTGTACACCCAGTGTTGAGAAGTGTGTCCCTGGGGACACTTTATAAGCAGACTTTATCAGCTGCGACACCAACACACCCAGGGAAAGGCCAAGGCTTCTTGGTTCTTCGGGTCTTCATCCACACCTTCTGCTCTTATTTGGTTCTGTTATCTCACTCCTTCGATGCACACGACTTGAAGATATGGGATCTTAAGGCTGCATCCTGTGGTCCATGCATCAGAGTCCCATGGGGGACTCGGAAAAGCAGAGTGCTGGGCCCACACCCTCAAACTTCCGGTTCTGTAGGTCCATGGTGATGCTGACGCTTCAGGTGCAGGGGTCGCTCTCAGGGAAGTACTGTAGACCTTTCAACTCCAGTTGCACTTGCAAAGCACCTGGGGGCTTAGAAGAATCCAGATGTGCAGTCCTCATGCCAGACCAACTTCATCAGCATCTCCATTGCGGGGGGAGGGGGCAGTAATCACTGGTGCGGTAAAGTTCCCCTGGGAATTCCAATGCTCTGGAAGCCCAGAGAGGCTGTGACTGGCCCAGGCTCATAGCAAGGCGAAGCAGAAGCAAGACCAGAGCCCAGCTCTTGGAACAGCCAGAATCATTTGCAACTTGCCAGTAATTCTGGCTGTTCCGAGAGCCAGGCGTGAACCAGCAGGTGGAAGATCTTTCTCTCTGCCTCTCTTTCTCACTATCTGTAACTATACCACTCAAATAAATAAAATAAAATCTCTTTTAAAAATGTATTCATTTTTAAGCCAAAGCAGACAGCATAAGGCTGGCACCACCAGTGCTGTTCACTAGCAGAGCCGCCTGCCTCCTCTTGGGAGCCCATCCTCTCTCCCAAACCCCCTTCTCCTTCCTTGTGGTGCCAGCTCCCGCCCGCCGCCTCCCACGCCACCTACAGCTCCAGTCTGGAAGCTCATGAGCCATTGCCAGGCATTTGACAGTTCTGAGTTTCTGGAAGCCTCTCAAGTGCCCTGGGCACCTGTGTGGTGCGTTCCACTTTCCTCTCCTGGTCTTAGGCTGACGGTGGCTGGCTGCCTCCTTCCCTCTGGAAAAGTCCTGGGCTCAGCTCAGGGGTCAACCTCTTGCTTGGCTCTGACCTCCTTCCCTTTGCCCTCCAAGGAGCCCAGGCTTGCAGGAAGGTTGGCAGTGACCCAGTGGGACTCCTCCGACTTCCACCTGGGACCTGTGGAGAAATTCTGGACTGGAGAAGCAGTAAACTCATTGCTCTGGAGCCAGGATAGCTCCCTTCTCTTCCGCTCCCCCATTCTCCCTTCCTCGTTCCCTTCCTTCTCCTTTCTGGGCTGAAATCAATACAAACTGCTCATCTCTATGCACACTTCGTGTATCCGTCCCCTTGCACGTGGACCCACTGAGACACTCTCCTGGGGGCACCTGCCCAGGGCAGATGAGCAATCTCTCACCGCCTTCCTCAACAAAGCCTCTCATGGCTTCACACCAAGAAGCCCCACAAGCCTGGCCTTCCTTGGACGGATTTCAGAGTCGGATTTCAGAGCCCAGCCTGGTCCCCAGCCTTGGCAATAAGTACATTCACCTCTCTGAAGCCCAGTGTCCTCATCTGCAAAGCGGGGATAATGCGCCCACCAGGGTCCTTGTGGAGGCCAAGCTGGAGGATGTTAGCAAAGCACCTGGCACCTGGAAGGTGGCTGTGGCTTGCTCCCCCCTGGCTCGTTAGCCTCACGGAAACCCCATCTCTGCCAGGTCTGCTGCCCTGGGGCGGAGCTTACGATGACATCCGATATTTCCACAATGATCTCTGCTTTCCAGTCTGTTTCTGATTCGCAGCCCATAGTACTCCCTGTGTTAGCATTCTTCCCAGCTCTGCTTTTCAGAGGCCAAGGACGGCTCAGAGAAGTTGCCTCACTTGCCAGCAGTCACCGGGCGGACTCAGGTTCTGTCCCGGGTCCTGAGTGAATGGCTGGACCAGTCTCCCACGCCCTGGGGTGTGTGCATGTTTGTGGGACACTCGAAGGCGTCCTGGAGTGGCCATCTGGGCCACGTGGGCTGCCAGTGTCGAGAGCTGATTGAGGCAGGGAGGGGTCACACTAGACTGGCCCTTGCCTCCCAGAGCAGCAAGTGGCCCAATCACTGCTTTTGTAGCTGGAAGGAACCTCAGAGAAAATCCACTCCCAGCCGCAGGCTTCCAGGTGATGACAAGGAGGCCGAGGGAGGGATCTGAACCCAAGGACTCCCTGTGTGAGTCTCTAAGTGACTGAGAGGAGGAAGGTGACACGTGGCTTCTGCACCCCAGAGCCCTGGTGACAACAGCCAGGAGGCTCCCCAGCCCGGAGGAAAGCTGTCTACACCCCCACTCCCCCTCCTGCCATCTGTCCCCAGCCAGAGGGCCTGGACCAGGCAGAGGACCTCATGTTATCTGACACCAGGGTCCACTCCCCGGGCAGGATGTGGACGCATCACTCCACATCCACCCTACACACCCTCCCCACCTCTGGGACTTGGCAGTGACTGAGAGCTCCGTCCAACGCCAAGCATCGATCTGGCTCTTGGCATTGTCATGGCAACAGCTCTTCCACATCAGGAGAGATCAGCTCCCACCACGAGGGCTTCTTCAGCCCCTGCTTCCCCACCCCCTCTGTCCTAACAGCTCCGTCTGCCCTGTGCTGTCACCACCTCCTCCCCGCCCTGGTGACCATCCCCTTCCTCGCCCTGCGCGGGACCCATGGCTACCTCCAGGGCCCACTTCTGCTTGCCCTCTGCCAGCCATCAGTCCTGCAGAGCTTGGAGTCTCAGGCCAGTGTGGCAGCAGCCAGCTCTCTCCTGGGCACCTGCAGAGGTGCAGAGCCGTGAGAGAAGGAACTCGCTCCCCGAGCCTGGACGCCTGGAGCAGCCTCTTCCTTCCAGTGCGTCCTCTGTCCCTGCTCCTCTTCCAGCAGCTAAAGGTCACGGAGCCTGGAGTAAGAAGAGCTCAGACAGACCCGGATTCCAGTCCCTGCTTCCTTCTAGCAAGAGACAGCTTCTGGAGCCGGCGCCGTGGCTCAATAGGCTAATCCTCCACCTTACGGCGCCGGCACACCGGGTTCTAGTCCCAGTTGGGGCGCCGGATTCTGTCCCGGTTGCCCCTCTTCCTGGCCAGCTCTCTGCTATGGCCAGGGAGTGCAGTGGAGGATGGCCCAGGTGCTTGGGCCCTGCACCCCATGGGAGACCAGGAAAAGCACCTGGATCCTGGCTCCTGCCATCGGATCAGCGCGGTGCGCCGGCTGCAGCGGCGGCCATTGGAGGGTGAACCAACGGCAAAGGAAGACCTTTCTCTCTGTCTCTCTCACTGTCCACTCTGCCTGTCAAAAAAAAAAAAAAAAAAAAAAAAAAAAAAAGAGAGACAGCTTCTGAGAGTCGGTTTCCTCTGCTAAACAAGAAAATGTGCCGAGAGTAACCAGTTCCGGGTTAGTGTGAGGACAGTGAGATGCCGATGGCACCTGGCACTGTTCCGGGTGTCTCATGTGTATAACTCAATCATGTGACATCATCACTGCCATGGTCCCCACTTACAGATGGGAGCCAGAGTTTAGAGGGGTCCCAGTTACGTCTCCAGTCTTCCACCGGGTTCTTGGGCTCAGTCTCTGTACTTAGCTGTCCCCATTGTCAGGAAGGGGGTCAGTAGGTTGCCTGGCACACAGGAGGTGGTAAATATGTTCCACAAACCCTGTGACAGTGAATTAAATCAGTATTACCTGTCTAGTATGTCCCAGGCATACAAAGACATATTATACACAGTCCTTGTACTTGCAAATCCTAAGGTGCTGTTGCAGGAGACAGTCCTGCAGGTGGGTTAGGGCAGTAGGGTGGAGAGGGTAGAGTAGAGCCCTGTCTGGGGAGAGAGAGAGACTGAGATCTTCTATTTGTTGGTTCACTGCCCAAGTGGCTGCAACACCTAGGGTTGGGTCAGGCTGAGACCAGGAGCCTGGAACTCTATTCATGTCTCCCAGGGAATGACAGTAGCTCAAGGGCTTGAACCATCTTTTACTGCTTTCCCAGGCACACTAGCAGAGAGTTGGATGGGAAGTGGAGGACTCGAACCAGTGCTCCATTATGGGATGCCAGTGTCGCAGGTGTTGGCTTAACCTGCTTCACCACAACACCAGTCCCCAAAGCCAATATTTTGGTTATCAGCTCAGTCATACTTGAGCCCAGGAGAAGTGAAGAAGCAATCATCCCTGTTTGGAGAATTCAGAAGGTGGTGAGCCCCTTGCAGAAGCCTGGGAGAATGATTGCCTGCCCGGCCTCCCAGGAGGGGCAGGTCATTCAAGGCCGAGAAAGAAGGGCACGAGACAGTGTGGGGCTTGTGTGTGTGGAAGGGCCTCTGGCGCAAACCGCAACAGCTAGCATTGTGGAGCATTTATAATGAGCCTGCATGGCTTCAGGTCAGTGGCTCTGTGTCCTAGCTGCACCTGAGAAAAACCTGGGTTTGATGTGACTGTTGGGCTCCACTCCTACAGATACTTATTTAATTGGTCTGGGGTGGCCCAGCCATCAACACGGTGTAAAAACTCCTTGGGCGATGCTGTTATAGATCCATGGTTGAGAAACTCCGGGCTGGGCGTTTTAGAAGCACTAACTCATTTAATCTCCATGACAACTCCATGAAGTCAGTGCCAAGACTCAGGCTCAAAGATGGTACAGCAAGGAGTAGTAAGCTTGAGTCAAGAGAGATCTAACTCTAGAGATCTAACGTCTTTTCTCACCAGTAAGCTGCAGACAAAGAGGAGATGGTTAAGAGGGGCGAAGGCAGTGAAATGGAGAAGGTTGCCAATGGATGGGCAGGAAACAGGCACCCCGTGGCTGCTCCTCTGATTATCTGCTTTGTACCCACCTCTCCTTTGTCCGGCAATATTCTCACAAGCATCCCACACGTGTGCTTCTCAGATGGGGACCTGGACCAGCTCAGTCCGATGCCCAGCCTTCACTGAGTTGACCATGCAGATTTCAACGTGGGCAGGAAGCACTGGAGGTAGTGCCAGATGCATATTCTGACTCAGTAGGTCTGGGGTGGGGCCTGAGATTCTGCATTTCCCCCAAATCCTGGGGGAAGTCAATGCTGCTGAGAGGCAGAGCGCGTGCTCTCTCTCTTTTTAATTTATTTGACAGGTAGAGTTATAGACAGAGAGAGACAGAGACAGAGAAAGGTCTTCCTTCTGTTGGTTCACTCCCCAAGTGGCCGCCACAGCCGGCACTGCGCCGATCCGAAGCCAGGAGCCAGGTGCTTCCTCCTAGTCTCCCACGCAGGTACAGGGGCCCAAGCACTTGGGCCATCCTCCACTGCCTTCCCGGGCCACAGCAGAGAGCTGAACTGGAAGAGGAGCAACCAGGACTAGACCTGGCACCCATATGGGATGCTGGCACCGCAGGCAGAGGATTAACCAAGTGAGCACTCTCTTAAGAGCAAATGGAGAAAAACACAAATAGAAGGTTCCTGATCCATCTGTGGGAGACCATGTATTGTGGAGCTCAGAGACAGCTCCCACCTTTCTGCCTTGGAATTCACTTCCGTTTCCTCTGCTTTCCACCGAAGCCTCAGCACAACTCCTCTGCTTTCCTGGGCCACTGGAGAATCGGCTCAGTGTGGCTCTCCAGCTTATGATGCATTTGAGTACTCTGGAAAGCCTGTGAAGATGCAGATTGCTGAGCCCTGCCCCGAGTTTCTGATTCGATGGGTATGCACGGTCCAGAGAGTGTGCTTGTCTAACCAGCTCACTGAGGCTGCTGTGTGGAAGGGCACGGTCGGAGAACGGCTGCACACAGCCATGTCTGCAGAATTCTCACTGTGGGTAGATGCACCAGCTCATTTGCCATTCCAATGAAAGGGGCATTCAAGTCCTGGCTGTGCTGTTACCTCCCTTAGTGACTACATCAGTTATGGATTGAGCGGGCTGCATTTGACAGAAAATTCCAACAACAGTGGCTTGTCCTATGTAGTTTATTGACGTAAAACACAGAGGTAGGTGACCCAGGGTGAGTATGGTTGGTCTCACACATCAGCAACATTCCAGACACCTACCTTGGCACTCTACTCCTACTTTAACATGTGATTTCCATCCTCAAGATCACCTCGTGGGCACAGGTTGGCCATCTGTTGGTCTTTGGACTTGTGTTCCAGAAGAAGAAAGACGAATGGGGCAGAGGTTATGCCTGAAAAGTTGGATCCTCTGTTGAGACTTTCTGGAAGCCACACCCAACAACACCTCCTCACATCTCATTGGCTACAATTTAGTCATGTGACTGTCCCTTTCTGAAAAGGAGGCTGAGAAATAAATGATCTGTTTCACTGGTAAGACAGCAGAGAGAATGACTATGGCTCAGGGAACTAGTGGTCCCTGTCACAGTGGTCCTGGGCAGGTGTCTTCTACTCAGGCCCCATCGCTCCAAATGTGAAATGAATTTGACTTTGCGACATGGGAGACGCCATCCAAATCGAGGTGACTGGATGCCATGATTTGGTGCCTAAACTTTATCAATGAAGATGATAACGGGAAGAGGCCTGGCCATTGCCCTCATGCAATGGTCGTGAAGTATCCTAAGCACGTCCAGTCTGATGAAATGTCAGGATATATCCTGCAGGTGTCCATCCATCCGTTCGTCCACTCACTAGAAAGGTGTTTAATACCTGCTGTCTGCTACATACACAGGATACAGCAGTGAGTAGGACAGACGTGGCCCCTGCTCTCCCTGCCCTCTGGAGCTCACAGGTTAGCTGGGAGATAGACATTAACAAATAGTGCTGCTAATGTTCAACGAAGAGCTACAGCGTGGATGTCCTGTACAAGTCTATACGTATTAGATGGGAGAGAGATCAGATTTCCCCCAAGAATTCATTTTGAAGTTAAGACCTGAAGGGGGCATCAGCTGTGCAGATGGTCAGAGGAATTTCATTCCAGCCAGAGAGAACAAGAGGTTGAGACCCAGGCCCTGAGGTAGGAGGAAAGAGCCGGAATCATTCTAGGAAGCAAAAACAGGCCAGGGTGTCCAAACATCATCAGTGAGGAAGACGCTGACCCGGAATGAGCCGAAGCTGAGAGCAGATACCGCAGCTGGCAGGGCTAGAGAAACCACTGGAAAGAGTTCGGATTTTGTTCTGAGGACAATGGGACCCCACTGGCATGTTTTAGCTGAAGTGGGCCAAGACCGACATGACAGAACTGGGCATCTTTATAAAGATTTCTCTGTACGATGCATGAATGATGAATTTGGGTGGGCCAGAGTAGATGTGAGGATCCCTGCAGGAGGCTGATACACTTGCCTGAGTAGGTGAGCAGGGTTTCATCAGTGCAGTAGCGAAAAGTGGCTACACTGAGAGCTATCTGGGACATCCATGCAACTTTCCACCCATTCATCTACCCATCCCTGCATCCACCCATCCATCTATTTACCCATCTGCCTAGTCATTCATCCACCTCCCCATCCATCTGTCCATCTGTCCATCCACCCATGCACCTATCCATTTAACAGACATTTGTAAAGTACATTTAGGCATCAGCTTCTATACCAGATGTGTCAGGTGAATTGTTCATTTTCTCTGGGAGTTTACAAGCCAGAGAGAGATGCATAAACAAATCATCACAGTTCAGTGAAGGCCATAATGGCAGTGACTTCCAAGAGGTGTGGGAAGAGACTCTGACCATGGCTGCTCTGCCTGGTGCTGATGGGAGGTGAAAAGTCACCATATGATTCATCACTTGGGCTGCCAGGAGTGAGGACTTTTCTGGGCCACAGGGAAATAAACACATTTGAGGGCAACAGAAAGACAGGCGAAGTGACAGCATTGGAATTTAGCGAGAGTATAGGAAAAAAAATTCCAGGAGATGCTGGGAAGTAGACATATCCAGAACAGATGGAGCTATCCCATGAGCCCGTCCTGTGCAGTTCTCCAGCATGAGTTTGAAGACTCCTTGTTGGCAGCTCGTTGGTATTTTACTAGCTGGATTCCAGTGCTGTCAGTGAGAGCAGGACTGGCTGCTCCAGGCAGAAGACAGAATGCCAAGGCTCTGGGGGCAGAGATGCTGTGTGGCTGAAAGCAGACAGGTTCGGAAAGGTAGCATAACATTTTGGCCAAGGATGCAGTTTCTGGAACTCAACTGCCTAGACTCAGATTCCGCTCCTGATGCTTTCTTGACAAGTTGTTTATCAAGCCTGTGGCTTTGTTTCCCATTTCCCTTAGACCTTTCTTGCAAGGGTTAAAAGGCTTGGTGTGGTGCTTAGGCTAGTACCCGCAGCACAGTGAGAACTATAGGTGAGTGCATTAATACCATGTGTCCTATCTCAGTCCTGAAGGGGAACAGCCCTTCAAGGTTCAGCCAGGAACTAAGATCTGAGAGTCCTTGTGTTCCATGGGTCACCATGGAAGGTAGACTCCACTTCCTGTTCCTAGTCATTTGTCACTTGTCACTCATGCCCAGAACCATCCTTCCACCCACCCCAGGCCCTGTATGAGAAGTATGAGAGAGTGGAGCAAACTTGCAGCCAGACTAGTTTCAAACTCTGCTCAGCCACATGTAGGAATTCAGCCTCTGAGCATCCATTGTTTTTACTCTATAATGGTAAATAGCATTGAACTTGAGAAACCTAGAATAAGGTAGTTGAAGTTGAAGCCAAGGTACAGTGACTGGACAGTCAGTGGACAAAAGAGATGGAAGGGACAGACACATCTAGGGTCAGAAAGACATGATGTAAGGACTAACAGTGTGGGTCTGGATGTGATATCCTGGGGCCACAGCTTCTCATTTCCTCTTCTTTTCTGTCCCATTCGCACCTGGAACACTGCGTGCCCAGTCAGGGACCCAAAGCTGGGGCTCTGCCACCTGCTCCTCTTCGACAGTTGCTCCCAGAACTTCCAAGCATCTTGCCAAGCTCCTATCGTTGACCGATGGGGGTTCTCATGCTACCTTATATTTGATAACAGGGGCACAGAGGAATCAAGAACTCTGGCCAACCATGACTCTCCCTTTTTACAAAAGGAGAAATGGCCTCAGAGAGTTTCAGGGACTAATACAAAGCCGTGATGCTGCTGAGAGGAGGAGCTTGGATTTGAACCCAGGCCTGTCTAACTCCAGGATCCATTCATCAGGGAGTCCAGAATCTACTTGGAGGACAAGAGGAGTTGAAGCAAACAATAGATGAGTGGATGATTAAATGAGCAAAGGATTATAAATATAGCAGCCGTGAAGCATATAACCTGGTTGATGGGGAAGAGAGACAGTGGGAGGAGAGAGTTCTTTCCCAGTGGGGTGATCAGGAAAGTACTCCCAGAAGGCAGGGAACCACTGAATCCTAAAACAGTGAAGCATGTAATGCATTCAGCATAATTCTTGGCATCTGGCGCCTGGGTAGCTATTATTAAAGAGAAAAGAATGTTTTCTCAAAGATCACGCTGGAACCAAGGGGCGGTGTGCACTCTGCCACATCTCCATCCAGACCCCATCTCTCATGGAGCGGGAGGGAGGAGGGCGGAAGCTCGGGCACTGTGGAGCTTGGCAGGCTGGGGCCTTGGCCGGCTCAAGGCTAAAGTGTCCGGGAGCAGCTGTCTCATTCAGCGCTTGGCACCACCCCTGCAGAGTGCAGAACGCCCATGGGGCTGAGAATCCTCTCCACCCGCCACGCGGTAGCTGTGTGACCTTGGGCGAGTCACATCTCCTGTCTGGGCATTTGTTTGCTCATCTGTAAAATGAGGTTTACGTCTAAAAAAATTTTTTTAAGTCCCTTCTGGCTCCAACTCTGTAGCATCCAAACTCTGGCCGACACGTCCCTCCTTCTGCGGATGTGTTCCCACAGTGCCCTCTGTTGGCCGTTCAGCAAAGAACAGGCACAACACAGACCCGCGGTCCGCAGCTAAAGCAAGCTTGCCTGCTGCCGCCCTCCTCTGGGGATTTTAAATTTCTGGGGGCAGGGCCAAATCTGCACACAGGATAAGAGTCGGGAAATCCGACTGCCCAAAATCGGGATTTTGGAGACAGAAACTTAAAGACTCTTGATTGCAGCACCAGCAATATTAGCTAAAATGTGTTTAGTGCTAACCACTTACCAGGTGTGGGTTAGATGCAGTGCACCCAGTGGTGAGAATTAACAGGCATGGGGCCTGCTTGAGAGAGGTAGCATCTACTCTGATTCTTAAAGGTTAAGGACTTCCCCATGTGCAGAATGGTTGGAAAGATTAGGAAGCCAAGAAAGAGACCTTGGTGTGCTCAAGGAACCAAAGGGAGTAGAGCCAGTTGTTTCTGAATACTGGAGGTGAGCAAACCATGGAAATTTAAAACTCTTACAGCTGGTAGAGGCACAGCTCCCTAGGAAAACTGTTGGGTGTTATCCACTAAAGTTGAAGATGCACATTCCAGTGTGCCCCAGAATGCACATTCCAGAAAGCAGCAGCAGTGAACAATTTGTCTAGTGGTCGAGACACCAGCTTTGGTGTTTGTACCCCACCTCAGACTGCCTTGCTTTCATGCTCAGCTCTGGCTGCTGACTGCAGCTTCTTGCTAATGAGCACCCTGGAGGCACAGTGATGGCTCAACTCACTGGGCTCCTGGCACTTGCATGGGAGTCCTGGTTTGAGTTCCCAGCTCCCTGGACAGTGCAGGCAATGGGCCATTTGGAAGTGAACCAGCAAATCAATCTCTCTTTCTCTCTCTCTCTTTCTCATTGTGTGTGTGCATATGGTGGGGTCTCTCTCTCTCTTTCTCCATCTCAAATAAATCAATACATAAAAGCAGCACACTTTTCAACAGCTGAAAACTGGAAACAATCTCATGTGTCCATCAACAGTAAAATGGATCAATAAATTAGGCTGCATTCTTTTAATAGAAAATGCCAGCAATTAGAAAGATCAAAGTACAAAATGCAACAACAAGGATCCAATCCGCAAAGATAAGACGGGGCATAAGAAGCTGGGCTCAAGAGATACATATGGGATGGTTCCTTGTTTACAAACCTACCCTAAGGTGCTGAAAGCTGGGATAGTGGTTGACCAGATGTGGTTATTACATGGTTACCTGGGAGTGCTCATTTTGTTAAAATTCATCCAGCCGCACACATGGGATATGTGCAAACTCTACTATAAGTCAATAAGTTATAGCCAGAGCATTATGTGGCTGCAAAGGACTATCACCTTATTCATTACAGCCACCCTTGCTGTCAACAGCGGAGCCAACAGACACAAGTTGTTTTGAAGACTATTCTAAGTGCTACTTTTCCACTTGATGAGTCCCAACCAGAGGGGAACACTTGACAAGGACAACTCGTTCCACTGAGTCCTTGAAGAGTAAGGAATGACTGGCCGTGCCCCAGAGCTCGCTCACCAGCATCTCCACAAAGAGCCCTGAGGAATCAAGGGAATGAGGTCTCCCTCACTGGCTTGTCCAGACTAGAGAGCTGCTGTCCCGGGTTCTGAACCAACCAGAGCCTTCTGAGGCCAGGTTTCCAGTGGGACAGCCCCCAGCTCCACAAAAAGAGGGCTGTGCTGGAGCAGGAAGATTTGACATCGCAGTTTGTTGATGACACAATCGCAGATCAGCACATAGAGCAGAGGGGTGTCATTATCTTAATTGACAGCTGACTCAAGGAAAGCTAAGTGACTTTCCTGGACTCACACATCAGCAGAAGTCAGGCCCAAATATGAATTTCCTGAATCCAGCTCCAAAGCACCCCGTGTGTCTGTTCCCTTGTGGACAAACTTGGATTAGATCATCTCTGAAGCTCTCCCCAGGGCTCCCAGGCCCAGTGACTCTGCTGAGTCCCAGCTGAGGGGGAAAAGACCTTGAAAGTGACTCAGGAAGGGTCGTTTTAGTATCATTTGGCCTTGCTGGCATTAACTAGTGGCTGCTACCACTCACACACACAAACGTGCACACACACGCACACATGCACACTCACACACAAGTACACACACACACCTCCTGCCACAATCTGAGATGGATTTTTGCTTGTCCTCAGGTCATGCAGGGAGGTTGCATGGCATAAAGAATGAGCACTTGATTAATTTTATCTATTTAAAAGGCAGAGCAATAGAGACAGAGAAAAATCTCCCATTTACTGGTTCATTCTCCAAATGCCTGCCACAGGCAAAACTGAGCAAGGCCAAAGTCAGGAGCCAGAAACTCCATCCAGGTCTACCACAAGAAAACCAAGTACTTGAGCCATCATCCACTGTCACCCAGGTGTGTTAGCAGGAATCTGGATCGGAAGTGTGGGGTAGTGGGGACTCTAACCAGCACTCCAATTTGGGAAGTTGGTGTCCGAAGTGGTGGCCTAACGCACTGCTGCACAATGCCCCCCACCCCTCAATTACATGTAAGCAAACTCGAGTTCAGGACTGGATTCTGTCACTGCCTCCCTGTGCAAACTTGAGCAGGTTACTCTCATGTTCCTGAATCTCGACTCCTCATCGGTAAACCTGTGAGATAAATGCTGAGTCACCGTAGGCACCAAATACACAGCAGGGCACATGGTATCTTTCTGATATTGAGGAGTTCCTTAAAATTCTCTGGGCCTCAGCTTCTTTCTCAGCACATGGAATAAGAGCCCCTATCTCAAAGGACTTGTGATTGACACGCTGATGGGTAAAGTGTAAGTATCGAAGTCCATCAGATTCATTAAGTGCTATTCCTCATGCTGAGGGATGCTGAGGGCTCTGCCTCCCACAAGCTCTCACAAGACCTATTTCTGAGAAGCATGAAGATTTTGTTTTAAATGGCCTTCTTTTGGTCACATCTAAGAAGAGGGCAAATATGTGCTACACCACAGCGCCAGCCCCCACCCAGGCTCTATCATCTTATCCATCCAAGTGGGAGTCGTCTTTATTTCTGGTAGGAAGCTGTTTCTTCCCCTCCCAGAGCTGATGCGATGATTATTTAGGAGGCAAAGGCGTTCATAAGGAAGAATGGATGCAGCCCGGTTTTGCATTTATTCAGACAAATAATATTTGACTATAGGAATGTCCTTTCCCTGAAGTGTGGGATAGAGGTGAAAACAGAGCATGTCAGAGAGGGGTGGTGCATGTGATAAGGGTCTGTAGACAAGGGTCACAAAGCAGGGTGTGATCCGTTCTAGACTGGACAGCAGGGTCAGGAGGTGTCACGGGACCAATGACCCCGAAGTTGAGTCCTGAAGGCAGCACTCCCAGCAGGGGGCAGGGGCGCTCAGGCAGCAAGGAGAGCGCATGCAACGTGCAGCAAGGTGAGAGAGGACAGCCTAGAAACCGAGTGAGGTCCGTGTAGCTGGCAGACAGCTCAGACAGGGGATGGGGCAAAGGCTAAGGCTGCAGAGGCAGGCAATGGCTCAGATTGCGGAGGACTGCGTCCGGCCGGCTGAGCAGGCAAAGCTCATCCCGTGGAAGGTAAAGGACTACTGCAGGGATCGCAAGAAGGAAGTGGCTTCTGCTTCAAGTGCTCACTGGCTGCAGAGCAGAGAATGGCGTGGGAGGGGTGCGCCTGGAGAAGGAATGCAATCATAGCACTGCAGCTAAGAGATGACAGAGGCTTAGCAAAGGTCAAGGTCAATAGTCCTGAAGTAAGCAGGTGGATTTAAGAGAGCCTTTGAAGGAGGATTCTAATACAATAAGGAAGGAAAATGAGAGTAATATGTCCAGCCCTTCACAGGAAGAGGCTGGAGGAGAGGAAGGAGGGGAGGAGAGCTGATGGAGTGAGTTAGGTTGGTGGAACCTGCCTTATGGGGTGCCCTTCCCAAATTTCCCAGCTCCACTGTTCTCCCCACCCCTCACACTCACCTGGTCGTAGCCGATCTCCTAGGAGACTGAGAGTGGACATGACACTTCTCTTGGCTAAGCTTCCGTTTCCACTTGTAAAATGAAGGGACTCAGCTCCCTGGGGTCACGGCCACCTCTCTCCTCCCAGCTGAACTGAGTTCTCTCTTCTCGGAACCCTGCAGCAGCGTCTGTCTTATTCTTCTGTTTCTTAGCTTTGCCCGCTGGAATCTGCCTGTCCTGTTTTCCTAGGTAGACTCTCAGCTCCTGGTGCGCAAGGCTGCTGCACAGCTATTGGTATCCTGGTGCAGAGGGGATGGAAGGGGAGCTTAGAACCCTTTGGTGTCTCTTTCAGGTCTGTTCCTACCATCCCACCTCCCTTGGAATGTACTATGAGGAGTCTCCAAAAAGTGCACAGAAAATATGTATTATGAAAATACCATGCATGGATTTCTCTTTTTTAATTTTTACTTAATGAATGCATTTTTACATAGATACAGCTTTAGGAATATAGTGGTTCTTTCCCCCCATATATCCCCCCTCCAGCTCCCATCCCACCTCCCTCTCCCTCTCCCATCTCCTTCTTCATTATGGTTCATTTTTAGTATGACTTTATATACAGAGGACCAACTCCACGTTAATCAGAGACTTCAACAATTTGCCCCCATGCACACACACAACATAGAGTACAGTTTGAGGAGAGAATTTGCAGTTGATTCTCATATTACAATTCATTAGGGACAGAGGTCCTACCTGGGGAGCAAGTGCACAGTGACTATTGTTCCTTTAACAATTCACACTCTTTGTATGACGTCAGTGATCATCCAAGGCTCTTGCCATGGCATGCATGGATTTCAAAAATTTTTGCACCAGAAGAAACTTGGCCTTTGATTCCATTGTCCATGAACTTCTTGGAGGATCCTTGTGATATGAACCCTCTAACCAGGAAGCAGCACCATTTCTTTGACACGTGCCCCATCAGGTGAGCCTCGTTTGCTACGGCTGTGCTAGCTAGTCCTACCCAGCTGGCCTCCGACAAGGGGACCAGAGCAGCACTCTGACCTGAGCAGCCAAGTCAGGTTCCCTGATGCAATTTGGATGTGGGACAGCAGGATGCTAATTGGTCTCTACTGGCCGCTGAATTACAAAGTGATATGAAGCTGGGATGCCTATTTGTAATCAAGGAATGCATGAGTGAGCAGGGAAAGCCGGCTTCAGTGAGAGATGAAGGAAACACACAGAGAAGCCCAGGTGAAGGGCGGCGAGGCCCTGGGAAGTGGGAGGGCGAACGGACATTGGTTTCTCGTGGTTTTAGATCCCACCCACCCCCCCACCCACCGTGTGCACGCAGGACGCGTCTCCTTTCCTTGGACCCTGTGCTCCTGCACCCTGGCTGTGAGTCCCCCTCCTCCCAAGTTAGCTGGAGTGGGTTTTCCTTTCTTGCCTCTGAACAAAGCAACACATGGGCAAGTTTCCTCTCATCAAATAAGCAGGCCCGACCCCCAGGGGTGGGGTCAGGGCCCCTGACATTTTCTGTGGGGGCAGCGGGGAGAGTCCTGGTGTGTAGCTGTGGGGGAAGGAGCGTTCTCTGTCTGCGGCACCTTTGTGGGGTGCTTTGTGAGAGCCCACTGAAGGGCTCCTGAAGGCGCTGTGCCCCATCTCCCAGGCTGCGCCGCATTCCCACGGCGCGGTCAGAGCATCCGTGACTGCCAGGACCCGGATTAACCCTGCAGAGCAGTCACACCACACGCACCCCACAGCGAGAGGCGTTTTGTGGCGACGAGGGTGCTTCAGCATCAAACCAAGCAGTTTCTCCAACATGCAGACCCCAAGGGTAGGAGTTCGTGTCATTTAGGGCAAGTCACAGCATGCCTGCAGGGGGGTGGGGACAGGGCAGTGGTGGGGACCAGCTGTCCCTGGAGCACAGAAGTGTCTGTCCCCTTCCCATGTAGCCATGGCCACTGTTGAGCCCGTAACAGAAACACACCAGAGGCGGCAGTGCACACAAGGGTCAATCTGTTTAATTGATCAGCAATCAGGACAGCAGGTGCTTGAGAAGCAGTGGAGGGAGGCACCCCTTTCATGCGCTCACCCGCCCCCTCCAACGAGAGGACATCTCTCTCTTCCCTGGGGTTCCAAAAGGCTGCAGCCACAGGGGTGCCTAGCGAGCCTGCTTTCAAGGTCACAGTCATGAACAAGAAGGCCAGGCCAGGACAGGCAGATGCCCCCCCACCCACTACCACCACCACCAGGACAAGAAAGAGCAGCACAAAGGTGGTAAGGGTGTTAAAGGTGAACACTCTTCTCTTTCCCCAGACCTAGCTAGGGTTGGAATCTGCTCATTCTAAGACTATTTGCACGATTTGGAAAACGAGACAGAAGTGCTGAAGGATGAGGCAAAGCCACTGCCAGGGGGAAGAACGTGAACTTCAAGGCCACATGCCCAGCTGAGCTCTCAGAACAGCCAAGCCAGGACGACAGGCAGGAGGACCACAGGCCAGGCCACCAGGAATCCTGAAACACAAGAGACACGACTGTCAAGAGCTGGGCTTTGACCTCTTTATCTTTTCTACACAGAGATGGCAAAGGCAGAACGTGTTTTGTGTCTTGGAGTCATGTGGGAGCAGCCAAGCTATCTAATTGTCAAATGCTTCTTTTTGCATTTTCTTCTGGGCACATAGAAGGCAATTTTTCTCAGCCTCCTTTGCAGGTAGGGGGACCATGTGACTGAATCTGGCCAATGAAACACAGTAGAAGTTATCTAGGCCATTTCTAGGTCTGCTGTATTGACTATCCTACACAATCCTGCGGGATCTCTCAAGAACCTTCTTAGAGACCAGATGCCAAGAATCCACGACAGGACCCACAAGGGATTGTGGACTGGCCAGAAATTACTAGATGCTACAAGGAGCCTGAGTTTCTATTGACTGCCTCTGAAGCCTTACTACTTAACTTAGCATCTGAGCTCTACACCACGCTGGGCAGTCCCATGCAAGTTACTCAACCTCTCTGTGCTCAAGTTTCCCTGCATGCAAAATAGAAATATTAATAGCATCTCTGACCTTGTTGGATTTTTAAGGTTGAAGTGGATGGATTCACATCAAGCATTCAAACAGTGTCTAGACTGTGGTAAACACCAATGTCAATGTTGTTTTGGAAGTTAGAGTCTAAGATACTGGGGGGCTGGGACCATATTTTTCTGTGTGTCATTGTATCTGTGTTAATATTGGGCAACCTAGAACCATGTGTACCCTCTCCCCTCACACCACCAAATGCTAACACCCTTCCATGCCCCAGGTTTCAAAGTAACTTGCTGATGTCCTAGAAGTCAGGGGAGAAATATCATGATTTCAGAAATAAGGGTTCAATATAGGTTGATGTTCAATTAATTCTAAAACATCCACAATTAGTTGTGAGAGATGAAAACCACAAGTGCCCTCTTGTGGCAGTCTGCTCCCTCAACATCTTGTGGCTACATCAACAGCTTGTGGTGATCTGCTGTGTCCTCTCAGGAGCCCCAATCCATCACCCACCCTAGAGATCAATCAATTCGGCAAACTCCACTGGAAAGCCATCCTGTCCCAAGCATTTCACGACACTGAATGACTGGCAGAAAGGAACAAGTCGTGAGCTTCCTGACTTCTGACTTCAGGCTGCTTTGTTCCCTGAGCTCCAAGCATGCTCTCTGATAAACATTACTCAGTACTGTCTGATTGTTAACACGAAGCACAGAAAGGCCATCTTGGGCTTGTTGGGAAAATTTTTCAGCTGCTGTCTAGGCAGGGAACTGGGAGTGGAAAGAACTTATTGGGCCCGGTGCTGTGGTATAGCAGGTAAAGTCACCGCTTGCAGTGCCAGCATCCCATATGGGCACCAGTTCCAGTCCCCGCTGCTCCACTTCTGATCTGGCTCTCTATGGACTGGCAGAGCAGTGGGAGATGGCCCATGTCCTTGGGCCCCTGAACTCACGTGGGAGACCTGGAGGAGGCTCCTGGCTCCTGGCTTTGGGTTGACACAGCTCTGGCCATTGCAGTCATATGAAGAGTGAACCAGAGGATGGAAGAACACTCTCTCCCTCTCTTTCTCTCTCTCTCTCTCTCTCTCTCTCTCTCTCTCTCTCTCTGCTTCTCCTTCTCTTTCTGTGTAACTCTGACTTTCAAATAAATAAATAAATCTTTCTTAAAAAAAAAGAGAACTTGTTTATGTCCGGTTTACCAATATAGGTCATTTCAGGGAGTGGCAAAATCTCAATGCATGCACTTGTCCAAAATATATTTCTTCAATTTGCTTGCCTGTTGAACTCCAAGCCATTTGTCAAAACTCTAGCCCAATGCTGCTGATTAAATTGTCCTCAGACCTCATCCAGTGCAGTTAATTAGTCTGCCTTGTACCCCCTCTGTACTATATATTTGCTTGTCATTTACTTGCTTATGTGCCGATTCCTGTTTGTGCAATGAACTATTGCTCCCTCTGCCTACAGAGCTCATTCTCCTGGTAACTACCCACCCACCTCCTTTTTCTCCTTTGGTTCAAACATCACTTCTCTGGCAGTGTTTCTGACCACTTATCCATCTGATAAGAAAGGCATCAAATGTTGGCTAGCCACATGGCTGACTAAAGAGTTCATTTCCCAGCTTCTTTTGCAGCCGGGCATGGCCATGTGACTAAGCACTGGCCAATGAGATGTAAGTGGGGGCATAAGGTACCAGCTTCTGGGAATGTCCCCCCAGTCCTGCTGCCTATATGTGAAGGCTGGAGCTCTGGGTGCCACCTTGAACCATACAGATGATGATCACATCTTAAGTGTGGTAGAGGATCAAGCTGGAAGGAGCCAGGCTCTTTGATGACGTCATAGTTCCACCCTTAGACAAGCCTTACACTGTTTGTCTCCAGACTTTACATGTGTGAAAGTAAATTCTATACTATTTAAGGCATTATGACTTGTGCCAGTTACTTTATATCAGACTGCCTTCTTTTATTTGTAGATTACCTTTTGGGTTTTTTGTTTGTTTGTTATTTGCTGTACTGGAACATAGGGTACTTGGCCTGTCTTGTTCACCCTCCTCTCCCCAGTGCTAGAACAATGCTGGCACACGGTGGGCACTTGACAGGTGTTTTTGTTAAATGGCTGACTTCTCTGCTAGCAGTGAGCATCTTGGGTTCCAGTCTCAGATCTGACTCATTTCGGTGCTCACAGCCCCTCCCAAAGGGCCTGAACAGAGGAGGGGTGGATACAGGCTCAGTGAATTGACTACCGGAAGGGGAGGGTGTTGGGAGGGCTGTGGGAGAGGCGTGAGAAAGGATGTACCTGCAGTGCTGGGAGTTCCGCTCACGACAGGGAGAGCCTGGGCTCCTGTGAACGAGAGAAGGTGGTGAGGGTCTCCTCAGTCATGCCCTGGTGACCACAGCATGGTGGCCATAGCTGCTGTAAGTCCTTCTGGACCTGGGCAGCACAACCACTGACAATCCACATGGTGAAAGCGTCACCTTTCTAGACACATTTTCTTGCATTTGCAACTTAATCCTCCCAACAAATTTAAGACAGCATTCTCACCCCTGCTTGACAGATGACAGTACTGAGGCTCAGCAGTGTCAAGGCGTGCACCTAGTTGACCTTGCAGTCAGTAGCAGAGCTGGGATTCATACCCTAGTCTTTCATGTTCCAAAGAGGAAGTCCTAACCACTGCCGCTGGTAGTTACCCTGTGACATCACCTGCTGAGGGCCTGATCAATGGACACAGAGTGGAGCCTTCATCACCAGACAGACAGCCAGCCTCCGTTTACTCATCTGGACATGGAGTGGTGGCCAGTGCTTACCTCCCTGGGCTGTGTGAGCCTTCAGAGTGATCATTCACAGACACAAAGATATTTGGCATGGTTCCAGGCATGAAGTACATGGTATTACTCCTACTCCTATTAACATTATTGCATCTTAACTTCTTTAGGTAAAAAAAATTTTGCTTTCATCATTTTGGGTTTCTTGGTTTCTCCACCCCAGTGGAAATAAAAGCCATAATAGTATTGTTAACCCAGCCATAGGATGATAAAAATTTGAGGAGCAGTTGGAAAGCTTCCCCGAGTCTATACTCCAAAATACTGTAACTGAAAGCAAAGTTGCATTTAAATGGGAATTATGACTTACACTGCACCCAAAAGGGACTGAATTATAGGGACACAAGGAGAAGACCATGTGCTTTGGAATTGGAAGGAGCCAGGTTCAATCCTAATCCCAGCCACTCCTGAGCTGGGTGATCTTGAATGAGTCTTTGGGTCTTGTAAAATGGACACGGTCATTTAAGTTATTAAGTCACATAGTGAATCCATGAATGCAAGGGCTTAGCCTGATCCCTAGCAGAGGGAGGCCCACTGCAAACGACTGCTATCATTACCCCAGGATTCACCAGTCGGAGCCAGATGGAGGAGACAGAAAAGCCCTGAGTAGGTGGGCCTGTGACCCCAGGCATTGTGGGTAACTGTTAGTACTTGGCCAGCCGGGCTCATCACCAGGGCTCACTCAGCCACTTACCTCGCAGAGTGCTGGGTCCCAAATGTTCCGCTTGGGTTGAGCCGATGTCTGGTTTTTCACTGCGATATTGCCTAGGTGGGCAATCCTGTAGGGATGGAGAACTCGCATCAAATCAAAATTGAAATGCATTTAAAGGCAGCCCTGGCCTAATTACTTGGACCCATCTAATATATGGCCCTAAATATGATGCTGTGAATATCTCAGGCTAAGGAATTCTCACTGATATGTTAAAAAAATGGGCTTGAATCTTTTCTCCTTTACATTCTCTGCAGCTGTATAATTTGGGACCAATGACTTCTTTTCTTTATGATGATTAAATAGCACTAACCCAGGTGTGAAGGTTAGAATGAGGCATGACTGCCACACAAAGCCACAAAGTCAGCACTCAACAGTGACAACTGTTCACAGGCAGTGCCAAATGTGTGAAAGGCATGGGAATTGGATTTGATCATCTCTGGTTATGTGTGACCCTTTAGCAAGGGGCTTCTATGAGCCTCTATCCCTAATCTGTACAATGGAGTTTATCAAAAGAACCCATTTAAAGGTTCTCAT
Organism: Oryctolagus cuniculus; assembly: GCF_051225735.1. Lineage (NCBI taxonomy): Eukaryota > Metazoa > Chordata > Mammalia > Lagomorpha > Leporidae > Oryctolagus > Oryctolagus cuniculus. The sequence goes on from NC_142885.1 coordinate 59,557,472, forward strand.
GAGTGTTAAATCAGATAAAGCCTGTGAGAGTTTCGGCCTGGTGCTTGACACAGAGCAAGCCAACTATTACTGCAATCATTCAAAATAGGGCTGGCCCCACGGAAACCGAGTGCACAGTTCCTATATGCCCTGCCTTCCAGGGACACAACTGCCTCCAGGTGGAATGTCAGAAGGCCTGAAATCCATCTACTCATCCTCCCTCCCTCCCGCACATCCATCCACCCACTCAATCCTCCCACCCATCCACACATCCAACCAACCATCCATCCACTCACATGAGTCTTTTCGGCTCTTCAGGCACCCATCTTCATCCATTCTCTGCCCATCCCCCTCATCCAGACATCCAAGCAACCACCCATCCACCCGCCTCGCATTCCAATACATATATGTGGAGAGCCTGTCAGGTGCCAGGCCCCCTGCCAGACTCTGAATGGTTCAGTCCATGGGATACTCACTGGCTCACATGGTCCATCACAGAGTTCAGTCTCACAATGCAGGAAAAGTTGGGGTGTACGGAGTGTGAACAACTGAAGGAAGAACCGGGCTTCTGAGCACACCCCATTCTGCAGTATTACGGTATGCTCCTCGTGGTCACTAACGCAGCTGTGAGGGTGACAAGAGCAAAGATGTAACTTCTAAAACAACAGAAAAATAAAAGAGCCCCCCAGGTGCCCTCCACCGTGACAACATGGACTTTTTCTAGTCCTGTTTCCTCCAGGACGTAATCCATAGGGTTGATGGTACTGGGGAAACAGTCTCTGGAATGAGGCAGGCTGATATTGAATTCTGGCCCAACCTACTTCCAGCTGAGTGATCGTGGGCAGGTTATTTCATGTTCCTGAGCCCCAGTTTCCTTGTCTGCCAAGTGACACAGCAATACCCATCTCTTAGGAGTCACGTGAGCACTTAACGAGGAGCCATGTCTACTACTTAGCACGTGCTTGATGCAACAGCTAAGTTCAATGATGCATATTCACTAGCATTGTTACTGATTTGAATCACGATCTATAGATATGCACTTCCCTTTTTTGTCAGTTAATGAATTTCAATAATATATTTTCTGATAATAATTTGTCATGTCTTTTTCATATTGATAGGTGTTAACATCTAATAGTCAATCATTACTTAATTGATCTCACATATTTGAACAATGAACCTAATACCAAAGTAATTAAGAGTCATGAAGTACAGAATAGTTGTCATTTCTTTACTCTTCCCACCTGTTTTGTCTTAGTACTTTAATCATAGGTAATATCAAATTATTTCCAAAAGAAGTGAACCGACTTACACAACTCCCAGACATGATAGAGATGAACAGTTTCCCTAAACCCTATTCAAGCCAAAAATAATAAATAAATAAATAAATAAATAAGCAAGCCCACAGTCTCCAGATACCTGTTTTCGATGAAGAAATACTTCAGAGGATCATCTCTGTCTGGAGTTGAGGTGCCATAGCAGTTCCGCAACCGCAGGCAAGTAGTGGCTCTTTCCACCAACTTGACGCTCACGTAGAGCACGGTGTCGATCGGCAGCGGAAGCACATCCTCCTCGTAGGGATCTGTGTAGTTTTCGTCTTTGAAGAGGGTCATGACGACATTTGGTTCTTCTTTCCTAATCACTCCTTCCCCTTCCACATTAATGGTCGTGGAACTGAGACAAGGAAACCACAAGAGTAGAAGCATCAGGCTTTGACCAGAGAGAACACCATAAGTCAAGCCCTGTGTTTGTATGAGCTTATGAAGGCAGAGGCCCAAGTTTGCTCCCTCAGTTAGCTCCTCTATCATTCTTTTAAACTGTGCGTTCACTGGCTTCCCAACAGAAAGTGTGACACACAGGAGAGTCCTCTCCGGGGCGTCCACCAGTCCTCCCTGCATGACACAGCTCTGTCACCCAAGCGATGGTTAGTGCACTCCTGCATCCCCTCACCTAGAAGATGGGGCTTGGGACCAGTTCTGTGGTTTCACAGTCTCCAGCAGCAGATTGCTCTCCCTCACCCCACAATCTTCAGCGAAATGCCGATCTTAACAAGAGAAGTGGGGTTGGCATTGTGGCATAGTGGGTACGCACCTGGGAGGCCTGTTTCCCATAGGGCTGCCTGTTTGTGTCCCGGCTGCTCCACTTCCTTTCCAGCTCACTCCTGCTGGGATGGCGAAAGCAGAAGACGACGGCCCAAGTACTTGGGCCCCTGTCACCCATATGGGAGATGCAGATGAAGCTCCTGGCTCCTGGCTTCGGCCTGGCCCAGCCCTGGCTATTGCATCCATCTGGGGAGTGAACCAGTAGATGGAAGATCTCTCTCCTTCTGTTCCTTGCTGGCTGTTAGTCTGACTTTTGAGAAAAATAAACAAATATTTAAAAAAAGACAAGATAAGTGCCTTTCCTTTTGATTCTTTAGGAACCATAGTTCCTAACAAAACACAGTCTGAAAATACAGTCTGAACTAGAACATTCCTAATCCTTCAGATCCTGCCACTCTGTGAGCCTGGGAGATGATGAAGGAGTGAGAAGTCTCTCCAGATTTCTGGGTTTCTGGTGTCCCTGGAAGCCCCCTGGTGAGTCTAGAGAAGCTAAGGGACTGCTTCAGCAGGGCCCCATTCTAAGCACAGAGCTATAGTGAAGAAGATGTAAGCACCCAGGAGAGCCAAGATGGCTGAATAGGGTACAGCCCACAACTTAGGCTGCTCTGGGACATGAAGACAACAAGGGAAGGATGACGTTCCCAGGGGTCTGATGACAAAAAGTTTCCAGGAATTAAAAAAAAAAAAAAAAAAAAAAGACTCCACAGGAGAGGAGGAGTCACAGCCAGCAGCCATCTTACCATGTGAAGGTAGGAAGAAACTGCCGCATGCCCCCCGCACTCAGTTTTATCTGAGACGGAATTCCTCAGTTACCCACTGACTTCAGCCTGGAGAGCTGACTGGGGTCTCAGCAACCGCTGAGCTCAGAGCAGAACAGCCACTTTGCTTCTTCCCCTTCCCCATTCTCACAGAGTGCCACACTCAGCAGCAAAATGTCACACAGTGCGCCTCTGTCCCCCTAGCAGCATCATAATCAGAGCCAGGGCTACGCGAGGAACCAAGGACAGTCCCCTGCATCCTGCAGTTACGGGAGTTTTTGAGAATTAGGCTCAGAGCTATACTCAGGCACTCCGCATGGGTAAGGCGGATTCACCTTAGCTTCTGGGGCTAACACTGGAATAAGCCCATAAAAAAAATCTGCTCCCACCCTGGGAGATCTGGGTAATGACCACATTACAGCCTGCAACTTGGAGACTTCTTCCAGCTAAGCTGGACTACAGGAAGTGGATTTATCCTCTTTCCTGAAAGGACTTAAAATGCCTGTAATTCCATACCCTGCAAAATATCTTTCAAAAATGAAGGTAAGGGGGCAGGTGTTGTGGCATAGCAAGGTAAGCTGCCTCTGGGAAGCCCATACTGGACCAGGACTGTAACAATTCATTCTAAATTTCTCAGTGCCAATGGAATCTACCCAGTGGACATAAGGAAGAACCTAAGTGCACTCCACCTCTCTGGACTCATACCCTCCAGAGTAAAATCTCCTGTGCACCTTGTGGTCACCCCATAGGACTGAACAGGGCCCAGTTCACATCCTGTAGGCTTAGGACCAGGGCTGTTGGTATTATAGCGACAGCACCAGTTGGACACTCCAGCAGGACCTAAGGAGGGGTCCATCCATATTACACAGTCCTAGAGCCACAGCAATTGGTGCCACAAGCCAGGACACTTAGGCTTGCCAGTAGGACAAGAGGGCAGCTATTGCTGTCTCCCTTAGCACCAAGAGTAAGGCCCCAGCTATCACATTCACTTCTCTGTGCACCAAAGATACACACCCAGGGAAACCCTTATTCATCTCAAAGCCTCACTTCTGTCCTCATGAACTGCAGCAGACAAGTCCACTGTGTCACTTATAGACACAGCCAACATTGATTAAGATGAAAGAAATCACTCAGGGACTACACTCCTGGGCTCACTTAGATACAAAACCAAAGCAACAAGCCAAGTGATATCCTGCATTCCAGATAGACCACAAGTAAACCATCAACTCTTTTACCTTAAAACCTACTTCATGAAGAAGGTACAAACACACCAGATGGGCAGACGTCAACATAGGAACACAGGAGTCATGAAGAAGCAAGGTAGCATGACACCTTCAAAGAACACAATACTCCTCCAGAATCAGATCCTTAACTGAAGGGAATCTATTACATGACAATATATAGAATTCAAAATAATGCCTGTAAGGAAACTCAATGAGATGTATGAGAATTCAGAGAGACAGGTTAATGAAATGAGGAAATCAATGAGGGACATGAATGAAAATCTTACCAAGGAAATAGAACTCATTAACAAGAACCAAATGGAAATATTTGAGATGAAATCTTCCTTGGTGAAATAAAAAAAAAAGATTGAGAGCTTTAACAGCAGAATAGACCAAGTGGAGGAAACAATTTCTGACCTTGAGGACAAGAATTTTGAAATAACCCAATCAGACAAAATAAACAGAAAAGAATTAAAAAGAATGGATAAAGTCTACACAAAACATAGGATACCATTAAACAACCAAATATGCATATTATAGGTATTCCTGAATGAGAAGAAAAGGCAAAAGGCATTGAGAGCCTGCTAAATGAAATAATAGTTAGAAATTTCCCAGGTCTTGAAAGAGACATGGATATGCATATACAAGAAGCTCAAAGAACCCCAAGCAGATCAACCAGAAAAGGTCTTCTCTAAGGCATATTGTCATCAGATTTCAAAAGTTAAAGACTGGGGCTGGCGCTGTGGCATAGCGGGTAAAGCCACTGCCTGCAATGCCGGCATCGCATTTGGGTGCCAGTTCGAGTCCCGACTGCTCCACTTCTGATCCAGCTCTCTGCTATGTCCTGGGAAAGCAGTAGAAGATGGCCCAAGTACTTGGGCCCCTGCACCCACGTGGGAGACTTGGGGGAAGTTCCTGGCTCCTGGCTTCAGATTGGCTCAGCTACGGCTATTGTGGTCATCTGGGGAGTGAATCAGCAAATGGAAGATTCATTCTCTTTCTCTCTCTCTCTCTGCCTCTGCCTCTCTGTTACTCTGCCTTTCAAATAAATAAATCTTTTTTAAAAAAAGTTAAAGACAAGAAGAGAATTCTAATGACAGTAAGAGAAAAGCATCAAGTTACATATAAAGGAAAACCAATTGGATGAACATCAGACTTCTCAGCGGAAACCCTACAGGCTAGAAAAGAGTGCAATGATACATTCAAGATCTTAAGAGGACAAAACATCCAACCAAGAATATTATATCTAGCTATCCTTTAAAAGTGAAGGAGAAATACTGTATTTTCCAGAGAAGCAAAAACAGAATTCACCAGTACCAGAGAAGCCTTACAAGAAATTCTGAAGGGCATCCTGCATTAGAAGTAAACATCATCTTATGATCGGAGTTGGCAAACTCAAAAGGCTTCCATAGCCTTGGCAACTCATGACAAGAGCCTAGGGTGATTACTGACGCCATAAACGAGAATGTCAATTTGTTAAGTCAACAACAGGAGTCACTGTGCACTTACTCCCCATGTAGGATCTCTGTCCTTAATGTGTTGTACAATGTGAATTAATGTTATAACTAGTACTCAAACAGTACTTTACACTTTGTGCTTCTGTGTGGATGCAAACTGTTGAAATCTTTACTTAATATATACTAAATTGATCTTCTGTATATAAAGATAATTGACAATGAATCTTGATGTGAATGGAATGGGAGAGGGAGCGGGAGATGGGAGGGTTGTGGGTGGGAGGGAAGTTATTAGGAGGGGAAAAGCCACTGTAATCCATAAGCTGTACTTTGGAAATTTATATTTATTAAATAAGCTAAAAAAGAAAAAAATATATTGAACCATCCCTGAATGCCAGGAATAAATCTCATTTAGGCCTGGTGAATTATCAAAAAAAAAAAAAAAAGAAGAAGAAGAAGTAATAAACATCATAGGGCCAACGCTGTGGCATAGCAGGTTAAAGCCCTGGCCTGAAGTGCTGCCATCCCATCTGGGCGCCAGTTCTAATCCCAGCTGCTCCTCTTCTGGTCCAGCTCTTTGCTGTGGCCTGGGATAGCAGAAGATGGCCCAAGTCCTTGGGCCCTTGCACCCGTGTGGGAGACTCAGAAGAAGCTCCTGGCTCCTGGCTTTGGATGGGTGCAGCTCTGGCCATTGTGGCCATCTGGGGAGTGAACCAGCAGATGGAAGACCTCTCTGTCTCTACTTCTCTCTGTAACTCTTTCAAATAAATAAAATAAATCTTAAAAAAAGAAGTAAACATCATGAAAACGCATGACATCACCAAATTCGTGAACAGAGCAGGTGGAGTAATTATCCAATCAACAAAATGACAGGTCTTACTTCTTATCTTTCAACACTAACTTTGAATGTAAATGGACTTAGGTTGGCTGAATGAACAAAAACCCATGATCACACTAAATGCTGCCTACAAGAAACTCACTTCACACACAAAAACACACACAGACTGAAAGTGAAGGATTGGAAAAGGATACACCAGGCTAATGGAAACTAAAAGCAAGCAGGCATAGCTATCCTGATCAGATAAAACAGACTTTAAATCAAAAACTAAAAAGAGATTAAAAAGAACATCTTATTTTGATAAAAGGTTCAATTCAGCAAGAAGATGTAACAATCATAAATATATATGCACACACAACACAAGACCACCCAGATATATACAGAAAATACTATTAGATCTAAAGAGATCCTATATAATAGTGGGTGAATTCAACACCCCACTCACATCAATGGACAAAAAAAATCAATAAAGATACATTGGAGTTGAAACATGCCATTGAGCAAATGGACCTAAGAGCCATTTACAGGACATTTCACCCAATAGCTACAGAACACACCTTCTCATCAGCACATGGAACATTTCTAGGATAGACCACATATTAGACCACAAATCAATCTCAGTAAATTTGAAAAGACTGACATCATACCATGTATCTTCTCAGACCATAAAGGAGTAAAACTAGAAATCAACAACAAGAAGAATAACAGAACACTCATAAATACTTGTACATTAAACAACATGCTATGGAATGATCAAAGGGTCATTGAAGAAATTAAAAAGGAGATCGAAAAACTTTCTAGAAATAAATGAAATGAAAACACAACATACCAAAACCTGTGGGATACAGCAAAAGCAGTATTAAGAGGGAAGTCTGTTGAAATCTTTACTTAGTATATACTAAATTGATCTTCTGTATATAGAGATAATTGAAAATGAATCTTGATGTGAATGGGATGGGAGAGGGAGCAGGAGATGGGAGGGGTGTGGGTGGGAGGGAGGATATGGGGGAAAAAGCCGCTATAATCCAAAAGTTGTACTTCGGAAATTTGTATTTATTAAATAAAAGTTAAAAAAAAGAGGGAAGTTATAGCATTATGTACTTAAATTTAAAAAAGAAATGTCTCAAACTAAAGATCTAATAATGCATCTTGAAGACTTAGATGAATAAGAACAAATCAAACTCAAAATCAGGAGGAGGTGAGAAACAATAAGGATCAGAGCAGAAATAAATGAAATTGAAACTAGGAAAAAATACAAAAGGTCGACAAAACAAAAAGTTGTTAGTCTAGCCAATCTAACAAAGAAGAGGAAAAACTCAAATAAATAAAATTAGAGACAGAAAGGGAAACATTACAACTGACCCCACTAAAATACAAAGGATCATGAGAAACTATTGTGTAGAACTGTATGCTAGCAAACTGAGAAAGCTCAAAGAGATGGATAAATTCATGGATTCGTATCATCTACCAAGATTAAATCAGGAAGATATGGACAATCTAAACAGACCCATAACAAGCAATGAGATTGAAGCAGTAATCAAAAGTCTTCCATCAAGGAAAAGTCTGGAACCTGATGATTTTATTACTGAATTCTACAAAACATTCAAAGAGAAAGTAACTCCAATACTCTTCAAACTATTCCAAAAGATTGAACAGGGTGGGGCTGGCGCTGTGGCATAGCAGGTAAAGCTGCTGCCTGCAGTGCCAGCATCCTATATGGGCATGGGTTCGAGTCTTGACTGCTCCACTTCCAATCCAGCTCCCTGGTGTGGCCTGAGAAAGCAGTAGAAGATGGCTCAGGTCCTAGGGGCCCTGCACCTGAGAGACCCACAAGAAACTCCTGGCTCCTGGCTTCGGATCAGTGCAGTTTCAGCCATTGAGGCCATCTGGGGAGTGAACCAACAGATGAAAGACCTCTCTCTCTCTTTGCCTCTACTTCTCTGTAACTCTGCCTTTCAAATAAATAGGGGCCAGTGCTGCAGTGTAGTGGGTAAAGCCACTGCCTGCAGTGCTGGCATCCCATATGGGCTCCGGTTAGAGTCCTGACTACTCCACTTCTGATCCAGCTCTCTGCTATGGCCTGGGAAACCAGTGGAAGATGGCCCAAGTCCTTGGGCCCCTGCACCCATGTGGAAAACCCGGAAGAAGCTCCTGGCTCCTGGCTTTGGATCAGCACAGCTCCTGGCTGTGGTAGCCAATTGGGGAGTAAACCAGTGGATGGAAGACCTCTCTCTCTCTCTCTCCCTCTGTGCCTCTCCTCTCTGTGTAACTCTGATTTTCAAATGAATAAATACATCTTAGAAAACAAAAACCAAATAAATAATATTTTTAAAAAATATTGAATTCTGACAAACTCTGTTTATGAGACCAACATTACTTTGATACCAAAACCATGACATGGCCAGCGCCGTGGCTCAATAGGCTAATCCTCTGCCTTGCGGTGCTGGCACACCAGGTTCTAGTCCTGGTCAGGACGCCGGATTCTGTCCCGGTTGCCCCTCTTCCAGGCCAGCTCTCTGCTGTGGCCCAGGAGTGCAGTGGAGGATGGCCCAAGTCCTTGAGCCCTGCACCCACAAGGGAGACCAGGATAAGCACCTGGCTCCTGCCTTCGGATCAGCGTGGTGCGCCGGCCGCAGCGCGCCGGCCATGGCGGCCATTGGAGGGTGAACCAATGCTAAAGGAAGACCTTTCTCTCTGTCTCTCTCTTTCACTGTCCACTCTGCCTGTCAAAAAAAAAAAAAAAACATGACATGAAAAGTAAACTACAGAACTAAATCCTTAATAACACAGATGCAAAGATTCTCAACAACATACCAGCAAATTGAATCCAAAATCATATCAAAAAGGTCACACATCATGATCAAGTGGGATTTATAAATGCAAGGGTGGTTCAACATTCTCAAGTCAATAAACATCATAAATCACATTAATAGAATAAGAAACAAAAACCATATGGTCATCAATAGATGCAGAGAAATCATTTGATAAAATTTAGCACCCTTTCATGATTAAAAAAAAAAAAAAACTCTACAAATTAGGTATAGAAAGAATGTTCCTCAAAATTGTAGAGGCTATATATCATAAGCCAACAGCTAATATCATACCAAATAGGGAGAAACTGAAAGCCATTCCTCCCCAGATCTGGAACAAGAAAAGGATGTCCACGTTCACCACTCGCATTCAATATAGTGCTGGAAGTTTTAGCAGGAACACTTAGTGAGGAGAAGGAAATAAAGGGCATCAAAATTGGAAAAGAGAGCTAGCTTATCCATGTTTGCAGATGGCATGATGTTGTACAAGGAATAACCTAAACAACCCACCAAAAAGCTGTTAGAATGGATAAACCAATTCAGTACAGTTGCAGTTAAAAGTAAACACACAAAAAGCAGCTTTTTTGTAAACTAATGATGAATGCACAGAAAGAGAAATCAAGGAAGAAATCCCATCACAATAGCCACAAAAAATCAAATATTTAGGAATGCATCTAACCAAAGAAGTAAAAGATCTCTGCAATGAGAATTATCAAACATTGATGAAAGAAATCAAGGACACACAAAAAATGGAGAGATACTCCTTGCTCATGGATTGGAAGAATCAATATCATTAGAATGTCTATACTACATAAAGAAATTTACAGATTCAATGCAATCCCTATAAAAATACCAATAGCATTCTTTAAAGAATTAGAAAAAACAACACCAAAATTCATATGGAATCACAAAAGACCCCAAATAACCAAAGTGATCCTGAGCCAAAAAAAAAAAAAAAAACAACTGGAGGCATCATAATACCTGTTTAAAAGCCATACTACAAAGCTATAGTAATTATAGTAAAAAAAAAAAAAAAAAAAACCTATCCATAGATAGTGGAACAGAATAGAGAGCCCAGACATCGATCCACATACATACAGCCAACTGATTTTTGACAAAAGTGCTCAGACAATTCAGTAGAGTAACAATAGTCTCAACAAATGGCGCTGGCAAAACTGAGTATATGGGACAGGAGTTGTGTTGTGACAAGTTATGCTGCTTCCTGCAAAGCCAGTGTCCCATGTGGGCACCATGTCTGCCCCTCTTCCTATGCAGCTCCCTGCTAATGCTCCTGGGAGAGCAGCAGAAGGATGGCCCAAGCATGTGGGGCCTTGCACCCACACGAGAGGCCCAACAGAAGCTCTGGGCTCCTGGCTTCAGACTGGCCTGGCTCTAGCTACTGCATCCATTTGGGAAGTAAATCAGTGGATGGAAGATATTCTCTCTCTCCTCTCTTCTCTCTCCTCTCTCCCTTCTCCCCTCTATAATTCTACTTTTCAAATAAACAAATAAATCTTTAGGAAAAAAAATCCCACCCCAAAATTTCTGAAGGGGAAGGGTGTGGTTTTTTACAACAGTAGAGGTGATCTAGGCTTAAAGCCCATGTCTGCAGGGCAGGCTTCTTGCCCTCACCATCCCCACCCCACTTCCTTGCTCCCTAAATTCCCCCTTGTTTCTTCTACCTTGATCATTCACATTTGTGAGCAATTATCGGTACAATTAGTTATTCAGCATCTTTCATCCTCAAGATGAATAAGCTTGTTCTGTATTTGTATTCCATAGCACATTTATAAGCACTGTCATGTTGCTTCATTTCTTCATAACAATCATCTTTAATATCCACACAAAATATTCTATGTGTGCATCGCTCATAATGAATAACCTCAACTAAAATAAACCAATACTTGTGCAATGAATGATTGAATGAGTGGAAGCACCCAAAGGTGTGGGTAGCATCATGCAGATATCATGAGCTGTGCTTCAAATGCATGTAACCAATGCCAAGGTTATGGATCAAGGATCAGAGCCATACCTTTCAATGGGCTCCAGAGCAATCGGGAGGCTGACATCAATGTGAATTGAGTAGGTACACTGGAAGTTGATGTTGAGGGTGGTGCCACTGCTGATTAAATTGTTGACAAAGGAGAGAGTGTTTTTGTAGATGACATGGGTCTCGTTTCCCTTTGGCATAAAAACAAAACCACATACATCTTACATGTCTATGTGTGGGTGTGCCTCACACGCAGAACTGTCTGATCCCAGAGTCAGTGTTCTCAACTGCACAGCTGCCCTGCCCTCTGATCTCAAGGAGATAAAAGGACCTCCTCCTCCCCATGGCACTGACACTTTGTGGAAGGGGGAATGAGGACCCCAGGATTAATACTGGAACTATGAATGATTGACCCTCCAGAAGAGGCAGGAACCATCACACTCGCTCCTCTGCACATCTCTCGCACAATCATCATAACCATAAATTACATTTATTAAGCTCGCATGGTAGACCTCTAAGCTCTAAGTTCTAAGCACATGGACCAATCCTGGAGACCCAAGGAGGGTGTAACTTGCCCCAGATCTCACAGTAATTGTGATGGGTCCCACCAGCTCAACTCCCCACCTCTGGCAGCCCAGGAGTGAAGGTCACTTACCTCCACAATGAACCCACAGTCACTATCCTGGAGAGGAACAGTCACATTTATCCAGTCACTATCCTCTTTTCGCTGAATGCTGCTGCAGCCCCGGTCTAGAAGGTAGCCAGTGACATCTTCCCCCAAACACAGACCTTCCAGCAAAGACTTGTTAGTACTCAATGTGATCTCAGTGGTCCCACACTCCAGTTCAGGCTTCAGATTCTCGATATCTGAAAAGCCAAGAGGAAGGTAGGTAGAGTGGTCAGGGGTCTGGAAAAAGTAGGCAGAGTCAAAGTCACCATGTCCAATAGGAGGCTGGGAGGACTGGAAGGGGCCTGAGACCCAGATGGAATTCATACTCAGGCTGGCAATAGGTGAAAGTTCAAAGAGGGCCCTGGTCCAAGATTTCCAAGCATCCTATCTGCAGATTCAGCTAAGATTTTCCTGTCTAGTTCTTCTGGGGTTAGGATCCTAGAGGGAGCAGGCTGACCTTGCCTTCCAGACTAGAATCAAAGGAAGACATCCACTAGCTTGTGAAGCCAACACATCAGATCTGATTCTCAGCCATCTCATTCATTCAGCAAATACTTCTTGAGCATCTCCTACCCTCTAAGCACTGGATACACAACAGTTATGAAACTAACAAAATCCTCACCCTTTTAGAGCTGACAGTCTGATAGGGGAGACAGACAGTAAACAAGTAGAAATACAATTGCTATTATATTCACGAATGCTCTGATTGAGCATGTATCTACCAAGCACTTCTCCAGGTACTAGGTACAATCAACACAAAATTTAATGAAACACTGACTTGGCCCATGAGGAGTCCTTGGGCTTGTATAAGCATCAGCATAAAATAGCAACAGTATATTATAATCCAATGTGATAAAGTTGCTGACAGGGGCAGTCATTGGGGCAGCATCTAAGATACCACTTGGGGCACACACAGCCCATATTGGAGCTCCTGGGTTCAAGTCCCAGCTCCACTCTCCATTCTAGCTTCCTGCTAGTACTCACTCTGGGAGATGGCAGGTAGTGTGCACCGTGGGGCAGTGCACAAGTAGTTGGGTTCCTGCTATCCATGTGGGAGACCCAGATTGAGTTCCAGATTCCTGGACCAGCCTTGGCTGTTATGGGCATTTGGGAAATCAGTACATAGGAGATATTCTCTGTCTCTCTCTCTCTCTGTCTCTATCTCTCTCTCCATCCCTCTCTCCCTCTCCCATTTCAAATCAATAAAATTTTACAAAGAAGTATGTTCCAGGTGAGAAAAAGATTCACACTGGGCTGGGGCTTGACAGGAAGCTAGGAGTTTTGCAGGTGAATGAAGCAAATGAGGACACTCCCAGCTAAGAGAACAGCAAAGGCAAAAGTGTCGAAATGGAAAAGAGAGGATGGTGAATTCATAGAGGAACAATGTTCCAAGGTACAAGAACTCAGGTCAGGAGGAGGTAGGGGTGGAGAGGTGCAGAAGCTCATGGGAGCCCAACCACAGAGGCAAGCAAGGGGGACCCACCATTCTGCAGGCCACTGAGGAAGCCGAGGCTGCCCTTGGAGCCTATCCAAGAACAGGGAGGGCATCCTCAAAGCCCAGTGTCTGGCTCTGAGATGGGCCTGCTCCCCAGAAAACAGCCCTGACCCCCCCGGGGCCTCATCCATCCATTGAGCAGAGTCTCCAAGGAAAGCCAAGGCGCTTCCTGCTCCACAGCCCCCAGCTGCTCCTGCCCATCATACCCACGCCCCACGGTGCACACCACAGCCCAGCTTTCCAAGGGACTGCACTCCTCCAACTTCAGTTCAAATGCCCCTAACTCTGGTCCATTCCTGGTCCTGACCCTCTGATGCTCTGCCCCTCCTGTTCTGCCCACTGCAGGTGGCAGCCACCAGCCCTGTGAGCCACTCACCAGAGTCACTGAGGTTCCGTGTGCAGAAGCAGCCCCAGGCACCATTCTGGTACCGGCATTCCTCTTCAGGGAGGCAGGTTTCCTCACAATGTTCTAGGAAATGGGGCATGGAAGAAGCAAATCAGACTGCAGAACGAGATGGGTCCAAGGCCCCCAGGTCCAACCTTCTCATGTCACCAGGACACAGGAGTCTTGCCAAAGTTGTATGACATTTGGTGGAAGGATCAAGCCTCTAACTCAGACTTCCTGACTCCCAGTCCAGCAGAGTGAGGACCCCAGAGCTTCTGTCTAAACACTTGCTACAGGCAAGGCACTGTTGTAAGCTCTCTCCCTGAGTTAGCTCCTTGAGTCCTCATGGTCATGAGAGCCAGGACAGCACAGTGGTTAAATACATGGCGTCTGGGGCTAGAGTGCCTGGGTTCAAACCGCAGCTCTTCCTGCTCTGTGCTATTGGGAGAGTTCCCTAATCTCTCTGTGGCCCTGACCTCTCCTGGGGGGTAATTAAATAGCACCTATCTCATGCAGCTGGTGAGAGGGTTAAATGAGCTTAGACAACCAGCAGGTGCATTGGGAGCACTGTGTCAGCTGTTATCTTTGTTATTAATTGTTTCTCAGATCAGAAAACCAAAGGCTCACAGAGGTAAATTGGACTGCTTAATGGAATGAGGATCAGAACACACCTGGGGTCTTGGCAGTATGCTACACACATTTATAGATCGGGAGGTTTCACCCTTGCATCAGAATGCCTGGCTTTACTTGAAAGGGTGAAAGACCAGCCACCCTTGGGCTACATTCTCAGTGGAGAGTGGGGTTGGGGGCTGCATCCCGGCTGTCCTGTGTGGTCTCCTCACCTGCTCCCCCACACTCCTGCACCCTGGGCACCTTACAACTGTGTGGGGCCACTGCCACTCACCTGAGCAGTATCTCAGGTTGCAGGTGGGGGTGCCCTCCAGCTGGTACACGTAGTACCCACCCGGGCAGGCCTTCACCTGCACCACCAACTCCCAGAAACAGCAGTTCTCAGCCCAGTGGGCACAGGCAGTGCGATTGACAATGCCATCCTCGACATTGGGATGGTCCCCGGACATCCACACGGGGGCGTCTGCTTGGCAATGGAACATAGGCACACAACTGATTGGCATCTGCACTCCTCCGCCTCCGACAAAGCGGTACCAGCCAATCAAGTCATTGTCACATGCCTGGTTTCTTTGGGTTCCTCCTTCGTGCTCCGTGCTTCGGGTCGTGTCATTTATTTCTTGGTAATTCTCGCAGGGGTCAAAACAGGCATCAGCCTCTGAGGTGCCAGGGTCTCCACATGACAAGTACTGCACTTGGGAATGGACGTCTCGAGGGCTTCTGTTACCTAGAGAAGCAGCAGAGCGGGATTAGGGTCGCTGAGCCAACCCCCAGCTTCCATTATTTCTGTCCGTCTCCACACTCCACTTTGGATATGCTAAGGACCCTAGCCTGTCAAAATCACACAGATACTTTGCCACATCAGCCTTACACGGGATTTCTCCTCTTCATCATGGTTGACATTTTGGCTGGATCATCCTTTGTGGGTGCCATCCTGTGCTTTGTAGGGTATTTGGGAGAATCCCTGGTCCCTGCCCACTCAATGCCAGTCGTACCCCCCAGAGCATCTCCAAGCATCATCAAATGTCTCCCTGGAGAGCAAAATCACCTCCAATGGAGAAGCTCCTCTCCAACAGGACCAGTGCTGGTTGGTGACCTTTCGTGTTTTGTTTGGATTTTGACATTTTCAGGGACTATGGTGGATGAAGCAGAGAAATGAGGAGGGGACACCATAGGCTGGCCAGGCTGAGTCTACGCCTAGCACCACCACACCTGCTGGCCAGGTGACCATGGCAGCTGATTTCACTCTCATGAAGCTCACCTGTAAAACCACCCCTGTGAGCTAATGGTTCCCAGAAATGTCCTTCCCACACACTGGGTCATGTTTCCACACCTGCATCCACCTGGCTTCTTACTGACTCAATGTTTCTCGCAACGATTCCCTTCACAAAACCGTTTTATAAAAGGACTGATACCATTGATAACATAGATGTACTATTAATATTTTTCACATGCATGAAAATAGATACGTAATCACTAAAATGTTTCAGACCTTGCCAGGTACTCCCAGAATCAACTTGGGATATGTATGTCTCATCTGGGAAGTAAAGCCTAAAAGATCTGGTTGGTAGACTGTTGAATGAGAAAATGTATATAAAACGCCAAGTGCAGCACCAATCCTAAGCTAGTTCTCTTTGCTTCCCATTGTCCAATAGTGTGAGTGCCTGAATGACTAAGTAAACTCACAGGATGGCCTTCTTACCATTCAGGCCAGAGGGGCATTTTAGGAAAAAGATTTGCAAGCCTTGCTCACTCCTGTATGAAGGAAATGGCTCCATTTGTGATTCTGGGATTATTTCCTGCACACCCCATGCTTTCCCATCAGAGGCCACTGACTCAGGTTCCCACCCTACCCCTTCGGCAGGTTGAAATCTGCATCCTGATCTTGAGCCTTTCTCCAAGTTGCCCAATTCACGTGTCTTTGGGTGAGACCATTAAATCTAACCCTCCCTTTTATGCAGATGAGCAAATTGACACAGATGATGGAGAGGGCTTTTGCCAAAAACAGGTGACTGAGTGATGGATGTCCTCCTCTGTCCCACTCCAGGCTCTCTGCTCTTGCACAGAAAGGCATGGGAAGTCAAGTTCACCAGCTCCTGCTGCTCTTCCAGGGCAGTGGCCCATCTGGTTCTTTGAGAGACTGACTCCATTCCCTTTTCTTTCATGTTCCCCTTCGCCCTGTCTCTGGGTCTTTGCTTTAAGCCCACTCATTCCTCTTACTGACCTGACCCAGCTTCTCTGCACTTTCCTGCTCTCTGCCCCACATCTCCCTGGGCATCTGAGATCCTGGGTGAGCAGAGGACTCACCTTGCTGCAATGCACAGGCCAGGGTCAGGGTGCAGGAAGCCAAGGCCAACCACAGGAGGTCAGAGCCCGCCATCTTTCCCCTCAGGTGCATCGTGCAGGTCACTCTGCAGTGTGCAGACTCTCCATACACCTGCAGCAACGGAAAGCAATGACTTCGGTGAGTTCAGGACAACAGAGGTGCTCATCTTTGCTGCCAAATAACACAGGAACACACTTCAGTTCAGTACTCATGATACAACTCAACTTGTAGGCGACCCCTTCACACACATTATCTCATTTAAGGCTCTGATCCAACCTACAGGAAAAGAACTAGTACTCCCATTCTATAGATAAGGCAGTTAAAACTCAGGGTATGCTAGTTCAAAAAATATTTAGTGAGCCCCTCGTATGTGCAAGCAATGTGCTGGAAGTTAAATTGCTTGCTAATAACCACAGGCCCACAGTCTCAGAAAGGGATTGTTGGCTTTCTTCACTAAGAGCTGTATAAGGGCACTTGAAAATGCTCAAATAAAAAAGGAATTAAAAGATGCATTTATTCTGGTGCAAAACAAATTTGAAATTCACTCAGAGTTCATTTCATGCTACTCATTTTCTATGACAATGTGGAAGACCCCTCCTACTGTTTCAAAGCAGATGTGACTTGCAGAAATGGAATGAAATGATAAGAGCAGGAAAGGGAGATGAAGTTGACAGCAGGAAAACTGGACAAGCTTAGAGCTGGTGTGTACTGTGGAATGTTCTAGAAGCGGCTGGCTCCTTCTCAGGTAGAGGAAGTGGCTCTGTGGAGACTGGATGGAGGGAGAGAACTGCTGTGTTTATAAATGCCTACAGGAAATAGTCCAGCTGCCCTTTCTTAGTTTTAAGCATCAGATTCTGTTAAGAGCCTAAAGTGTCCTTTATCCATGTAGATTTCCAAGAGAGCAGCATCCCATCAGATTGAGTCCTATGTCCCTTGCCCCAGACAGATTCTGGTACACAAGGAGCACCCAGTAAATAATAGAAAGGATGAATAGATAAATACTGTAGCAAAGCCTGCTAGCACTCAAATGGAATTTACTCCTCTGGGAAACTCTTTCCCGAAAAGGACAAATCTTTGGAAGTCTCTGGAGGACTCCCACTGAAGACAGAGATCTGGTTCTGGAAGGCAAATGATGGGCATGGTGTGAGAGAACAGAAACAGGTGGGCACCCAGGACTGGAAGCTCTTAGAGATGAATCCAAGGAGAGCCATTATTCCTGGCCAGGTGTCTGAGGCAAGGGGAAGGGTGGCATCTCTAGGCCAGGAGCAGCCAGCAGGTGGCTGGGACCACCCTAACACAGAGTGACATCTGCAGCACTTGACAATGGCCAGAGTCCACATCCTTGCTGGGTCCTGCAAGTTTCCAGAAGCAAGCAATGCCAGGCACTCAAAAGTGGGAAACCCGAAGATTAGCAGAAAGTTTGCTGGGGTCGGAGCAGGACTCACCTTTGAGAACAAGGCAGTTTTCCTCCTTTGGCCAGCCATGGGAAGGCAACCTGCGTGGGCTGGCTTTTTATTGCAATTTCTACCCACGTGGCTCTCCATGATTGGTGCTGAGGTGCGATTGGAGTTTATCTGCCAGGCATACACAAGGTTTGTTGAGTGTGGGTGAGATAAGTGACTTACCACAAAGGATGGTGGAAAGAAGGGGGCCCTTTGCCCTACCTACACTCAGTATAACCCTTCCAGCAGTCCCACCTTCATGCAAATGCTTCTCTATACACAATAGCAATATGCACTGAATACAATGGGCATTGTTGAGTGCTTTGCAGACATTACCTCTCACATTTAATCCTCACAATAAACCAGTGAAGCCATATTTATTACCAGAAATCAAACACTCGTCAAAAGGAAGCTTAATACTCAAAGGAAGTGTAGAGAAATCAAACATACACTTGTTTGCACAATGGATTTCCAATGTGTCTTGTGTTCTCAAGTAGTCACATTGGAGTGCTTTTGCTTCTGTCCGGATGCCACTCAACGTGGGGCCAGCAGGAGCAGAAGAAGGCACAAGGGAAGGGGGAGAGATGTTTCTCGTTCCCGGACTGCGGAATCTACCCAGTGTCAGATATTGAGTGTGGACGAGTTGGGAATGGCTGGTTGGTGAGAGAACGGCAATGGACAGCTAAGGGCCTCTGGACACAAACAGCATCAGAACAGCTTTTCTTCCAGACGTTTTGACAGGGAGCTACCCTAGAGACAGGAAGGTATGGAACCAAGAAGAGGTTATGGAAGACCTTGGACTTCTAAACTCGAGGCTGGGCTGGGCTTTCGTGGCATCGTGGAAATCACGGGATGAATGAAAGAGACAACACTGCCACAGAAGAGGTGGTCACTGCCTCTCCTCTGATTCTCCAGGACGCCTCTGGGGCCCAACCACTGAAAACAAGGGGCATGGGCCCCTTTACATTGGGAGCACCTGGAAGTAAATCCTCATTCTGAACAGAGAAAAAGTACTAGAACTGTCTTCTCTACTCCCAGTTCAGTTGGAGGAAAATTCTCCAAATGTGGAATTTATAACCGGAACCACAAAATAGACCACTGATCCACTTCAGATGGATTGAGAACTCATCTCCCTTCTCTCCATTAGCCACTGTTAACCTTCTCCGTCCTCTTAACTGGTTTTTGCTGTGGCCCTCATCCACATACCTCACTACCACGCTTAACAGGTGTCCTAACCTCAAGAACATTTGAGCCACAACACCTGACCTTGCTCCTGCCTCTGCTGCACGCAGTATTCACTGCCATCCTCTGCTCCTCACACCCCAACTTCTGATGAAGAAGCCACCCCCCTTTTCTTGTTATTTTTAGGCACTTTAAGGATATACTTGTTTTTAATTTTATAAAAGTTGACAGCTAACATTATATGCTTTTTGTTGTATATAACATTTTAAGTATATATACATTGTGGAATTGTTAAATCTAGCTAGTTAACAAACTCATGATCTCACAGTTAGTTTTTGTACTGAGGGCACCTAATTCCCACTTTCTTTGCATTTTCAAGACTATATCAACAATAACTGTAGTCACTTTGACATATAATAGATCTATTAAAATGTATTCCTCCTATCTCAAAGTAATTATGAATCCTTTGACCAACAATGAGCTATAAGCTCCTCTCACTTAGAATGGCTACCATCAAAGGATCACAAAATATTGCTGAGCATGTGGAGAAAAGGTAACTTATGCACGCTCTAGAAAGTAGAATATAAAGTAGTACAGCTATGTTGAAAAAATATGAATTAATACAGTGCTTTCAGTGAGTTGTGTTATGAGAGTTAACTGTAAAATCTGTTCTCAGTTGTGTGTGTGTGTATGTGTGGGTGTGCAAACTGTTGAAGTCTTGACTTAGTATAGACTGGGTCTTCTGTGTATAAAGTTAATTGAAAATGAATCTTAATGGAGAATGGGACTGGGAATGGGAGAGGGAGGAGGAGGGGAGGGAGTATGGGGAGGGGAGGGAGTATGGGGAGGGGTAGGTATGGTGGGAAGTATCACTAGATTCCTAAAGTTGTACTTATGAAATTTGTATTCCTTAAATAAAAGGTTTCTTTGAGGAAAAAAAAGAAAGACAGCCTCCCATGCTCCTGTTGGTGCAGAGCCCCATGCTCTGTAGAGAACCAGATACGAGTTACTGTGGACCCGAGTGCAATTCATCAGTCAGCCAACCCACACCCAGAAGTTGTAGGGAATACCTTAACCAGTCTATTTGGATTAAGTTACTTTTTGTGTATGCAAAGGGTAATAAATGATACTTTTAAATTAAAAAAATACAGCTCTTTGACCAACAATGATATGATCTCACTTCAATTAGAATGGCTTCTATCAAAATGTTGATGGGGAAACGGAAAAAAGGGAACCCTTGCCCTCTAGGGGAATACAAATTAGTATGACTATTATGGAAAACAGTGTGGAGGTTCTTCAAACTAATTAAAAATAAAATGAATATATATGATCCAGAAATGCCATTACTAGATCTGTATCTACAGAAAATGAAATCAGCATGTTGAAGTGATACCTACACTCCTGTGTTTATTGTAGCATTAGTCACAATAGCCAAGATACGGAATCAACCTAGATTACCATCAATGGATAACTAGATAAAGAAATAGTGGTATCAATACACAATGGCATTTTATTCATCCATCAAAGGGGGAAAAATCATGTCATTTGCAACAGCACAGGTGAACTGGAGGGCAGGCAGATAAGTGAAATGAGCCAGGCACAGAAAGACAAACACCACATGACCTCACTCCTATGTGGACTCCAAAAACATTCATTTCCTAGAAGTAGAGGGTACAGAGGTACTTTCCAGAGGGTGGGGCAGTGTGGAGAAGGAGATGCGGAGATGCTAGTCAAAGCTTCCTCCTCTTCAAAGTCAGCTCCTTCATCCCTTTCTGAACCCCCATTCGCGTCTAAACCTCCCTGCCAAGGTCATCTCATAGTCAAGTCCAGTGGGCACGCTTTCCTGTCCTGTTGTTTGCAGCTTCCTCTGGGTACCCTCATTTCCTTAGCTACCCTGTAATGTTTTCTGATTCTCTTACCCCTCCTGGGATCCACCTGCTATTGCTATAGGATCCTCTTCTTTCAGTGCTTCCCAAGAAGGCTGGTGGGTCCCATTTTTCTTGTTACTCCATGTACTCTCACTAGGAGGTGTTGACTTGCCTCATACTCAAGGACCACTGCCATCCCCAGCTCAGACTCATCTCCTGAACTTCAGATCCATCTCCCCTGTTGCCTACCGGGCTGAGATACAGACACCACTCAAACTCAGCAGCAGGTCCAAATCTGAAACCATCAGTTCCCAGAGTCTTCTCTTCATTGTATAACCGACCGTCCTCAAAGGCACCCGGCCCACCCTGCTTTCCGAGACGGAAGCTTGGCTCCATCCTTTCTGAAGTCTTCCTTTGTCCCTTTATCCTTCTTGTACAATGATCACCAAATCTTGCCTTCCAATTTTTCAAAATATTTCTTGACTCTATTTTCTGTCAATCCCAATTCAGGCCACTAGCAACTGCCTAAAGGGTCTTCTTGATCCAATCCTTTAAAAAAAAAAAAAAAACATTTATTTATTTATTTATTTGAGAGAATGAGAGCGAGTGAGCTTCCATCTGTCCTCCCAAATACTTGCATAGCTGGGGCTAGGCTGAGGTTGGAGCTGGAAGCCAGAAATGCAGGCCAGGGTTCCCACACAGGGGGCAGGAACTCAGCTACTTAAGTTGTCACTGATGCCTCCCAGGATTTACGTTAGCAGGAAGCCGGAGCCAGGAGCTGGAGCTGACAATCAAATCTAGGCACTCCAATGTGGGTTGTAGGCATCTTAACCCCTAGGCTAAACGCGGTCCCTTCCTCTCACTCTCACTTTTTTTTTTTGATAGAATTAGTGAGAGAGAGAGACAGAGAGGAAGGTCTTCTGTTGGTTCACCCCTCAAATGGCCGCCACAGCTGGAGCTACGCTGATCCGAAGCCAGGAGCCAGGTGCTTCTTTCCGGTCTCCCACGCAGGTGCAGACACCCAAGCACTTGGACCATCCTCCATTGCCTTCCCGGGCCACAGCAGAGAGCTGGACTGGAAGAGGAGCAACCAGGACCAGAACCCGGCACCCATATGGGATTCTGGCGCTGCAGGCAGAGGATTAGCCAAGTGAGCCATGGCGCAGCCCCCTCCCCCTTTTTTAAGATGTATTTATTTATTTGAGAGGCAGAGTTACAGAAAGGCAGAGGCAGAGAGAGAGAGAGAGGTCTTCCATCCGCTGGTTCACTCCCCGGATGGCTGCAGCAGCTGGAACTGCGCCAATCTGAAGCCAGGAGCCAAGAGCTTCCTGCGGGTCTCCCATGTGGATGCAGCGACCCAAGGACTTGGGCCATCTTCCACTGCTTTCCCAGGCCATAGCAGAAATCTGAGTTGGAAGTGGAGCAGCTGGCACTTGAATCAACGCCATTATGGGATGCCAGCACTGCAGGTGGCAGATTTACCCACTACGCCACAGCACTGGCCCCACCCTTACCCTCTAGGTTTCTGTTACCTCCCCTGTGGCCAGATGCCACCCAGCCATTCCCCACACTATCCCTCATTCTCACCTTCCGCTCCCAGGGACCTGGCCCCTGTTCACAGTTTCTACCTCAACCACAATTTCTACACCACACATTCTGTGCTTCAGACAATCTGGGGTTCTCTGAACGCTTCCCCACCTCCAAACATGTGCATACACTGTTCTCTCTGCCTGGATCACTCCATGGCCAGGCCCCTCCTACCCATCCCCTCTTCCAGGAAGCCTTTCCTGACGCCATGGGCTTGTTTGTGCTGCACTTCTCGGCTCCTGGACATCTGGGGCTGATTCTAATCCCATTCAATTTCCTGCTAAGTTATCTGTCAGCCTCTGAGGGCTACATGGCCCTTGTGCACAGGGCTCCTGTCTCTGCAATTCTAACTGGACCTGGTAAATACTTGTTGAGGAAACAACTGGACAGAATCACATGTGCATGCTCCAGACCCTCCGTGTGGCTGCCCAGGTGGAAATACACAAGAGCTTGCCTCAGGGTCTTTGCACTGTAGTTCTGACAGCCAGTACGGTTCTCCTTCAGAGACCTGCCGGTTCACTCCTTTACATCTCTCAGCCTCTGCTTCTGAGAGACCAGTCCTATGCAAGACCGTCCTATGCAAATTAGCACTCTCCTGGCTCTATTCCTCTTGTTTTTTTTCTCCATTGAACTTGTCTCCAAGTATCATTGTCAAGTGTTTCCTCCTTTCCCATGTACTTCCCTCATGAGCAAGGGCTATGTTGTGCTTCCTTGCTCTTTCCTTGGTCTCTATACAAGTGCCTGGCATTGAATTTGTGCCCCAAAGATCCGTTGAGTATGTTGAAGTGAATAACTGCTGGAAAACAAGAGGAAAGGACAAAAGAAAGGAGTGGGGGGAACCCAAGGATTTGTCCTGATGCCACGTCTTTGCCCCAATTCTTGCATGTGGCCTTGGTTTTATTTTTCCTGGCCCAGACCTTCCCTTTGTTCCCTTCCGTTGCACCTGACTCAAAGAACCGACGAGTGTGCACAAGGTCAGCTGGGCCCCACTGAGCGCAGACTGACCAACGACGGGCCAGGATCGGTGTCTACGTCAGGCGGTTCTACAAAAGCAGCGGGCGATTGCATCTAGCACAGTCTGCAGGTGATAAGATGTCCCTTACCGAAAGCTACAACGTCCTGGCACCCCCCTGTTTGCTGATACACACTTGTGGCTTTCCCTGGGGTCATATGGCCCTAATGGTACAACGGGGCCTTGGCCTCGCCTGGAAAATCGCAGCTGCAGCTCCGGGAAGCAGCTGGCAGCCGGGCACAGAGTTCCCATCAGCATCGGCGTCCTCTGGCTCACTTGGCAAAGAAGACCAATACACTGGAGATAGCCGGGGATCCGGCGTCCAGCAGCCCTGGGCTTTCTGAGCGTGTGCCCCAGCCCCTGCAGAGCCTTCCAGATCCACAAGTACTCGGGACTGGGAGGGAGATGTTCAGCCAGTGGAGGGGACCCCAAGGGTGTCCCAGGGGCCTGACAGCACTGCTTCCAGGGACGGTGTCTGTCATACCCGCTAAGGCTTCCCCAGCACCTAACATAACACCTGCCACCTAGAGGCACTCAAACATGTTTCTCGTAAGCAGAGAGAGACCGAGATGGCATCATGGTCATACCCAGTTCACAGAAGCAGCAGCTCCCTGTCACAGCCTCATGTCCAATGCACTTGACCTTGGAATTTCTTGTGTAAGTTCTCCCACCAGCCAGACAGGGGGGACTGTGTCTGGCTCTGTCACTGCATCACGGTCACTGCTATATCCCCAACACCTGGCACACTGCCTGGCACACGGCGGCCGCTAAGCAAGTATTTCTTGAAAAGAATGAACGAATGAATGAGTGTGTGAAGCTCAGAGACTTCGGGTCTCTTATTGAGGGTCCCACAGCAGAACCTGGGCTGACCCCAGGCTCTCTGAGCAGAACGTAGACTCCACGCAGACAGGGCTGGGTCTGCTTCTTCCCGACCCCGGATCCTCTGCACGTGGGCAGTGCCTGCATCTAGCAGGTGCTCAGTTAGTACTTGGTGAACGAATGAATGACTTCAGAGACTGAACTTTGGAAGCATTTATTCTGCCACACTCTGGAAGGAGACAGGGGTCTGGTGAGCAGACTGTCACAAGGCGCATGTGGAGAGGAGCAGTACTATAAGCCATGGGCAGGCTGTTGGCAGGGTGGACAGAGAGGAAGAGGCCGACTGAAGCGTGGGCTCCTTCCCTGTGGCTGGGGCAGCAGCCTGATCGCCCTCCTGGCCAGCAGGAGGTGAGCTGGTGGCCACAGGGCACAGGGGTCTTCACCACCACCCATCACTGGACCATCAGGGACAAGGTGGCCGAGAGCAGCAGAGGCAGCCAGACTTTCAGGAGTCCTGAAAGGGAAGTGGGGAGAGGCTCAGGGCCAGGGCCTCGTGACACCACTGAGAGACTGGCGGGGAAGGCACACCCTCTCTGGACTGTCAGGTAGAGAAAGGGAGCTCCCGCGGCCGGCCGGCACTGTGGCGCAGCGGGGCAAGCCTCTGCCTGCAATGCCGGCATCCCACAGCAGAGTGCCAGTGAGTCCCGGCTGCTCCATGCTTCCGACCCGGCTCCCTGCTCATGTGCCTGGGAAGGCAATGGAAGATGGCCCAAGGGCTTGGGCTCCTGCCACCCACATGGGCCCCCAGGTGGAGTTCCAGACTCCTGGCTTCAGCCTGGCCTAGCCCTGGCCATTTATGGAGGGAAACAACAGATGGAAGATCTCTTTCTCTCTCTGTCTCTCCCTTTCCCTCTGTCTGTCTACCTTCTAAATGTATAAACAAATCTTATTTTAAAAAGAAAAGAGGGGCCAGTGCTGTGGTGTAGCAGGTAAGGACACCGCCTGCAGTGCCGGCATCCCATATGGGTGCCAGTTCAAGTCCTGGCTGCTCCACTTCCAATCCAGCTCTCTGCTATGGCCTGGGAAAGCAGTAGAAGATGGCCCAAGTCCTTGGGCCCCTGCACCTGCGTAGGAGACCTGGAAGAAGCTCCTGGCTTCTGGCTCCTGATCAGCCCAACTCCGGCCTTTGTGGCCACTTGGGGAGTGAACCAGCGGATGGAAGACCTTTCTCTCTCTCTCTGCCTCTCTGTAACTCTGCCTTTCCAATTAAAAAAAAAAAAAGAGAGAGAGAGAAAGCAAAGCTCCTTCTCTGAACAGTTAAAAAAAGGTGCCCACTCTCAGTGGGAAAAAAAGAAACAGGTGCCCTCCTAGATAGATGAATTTAGTCTTTCTTCTGGTCCCAAGCTCAGGACCCCCACAATAGGTCACACTTGTGCAGTGGCCAACCTACACAACCACCCTGAGAACGCCGGAGCGAATAATCACAGAAACACCTGACTCTCCAGCTCGGAGTCCAGGACCCAGGCTGAACGAGCTCAGGTCAAACACCAGGCTGACGTAACACCGCCTCGCATCCAGGTGCCGGGAGACAAGAAGGGCGACGGTTGCCCAGGCCGGCTTTCCATCTCGATTTTCAGACAATTCAGCGACCGTGAAAAACCAAGAGCCACAGAAACACCACCGGTGCCTGTGTTCAGCCCAGCACGACCTGTGGTTCTTGGCACAGAGCAGCACCCGACACGTATTTGTTGAATGAACCCTAAAACAGGCGGCTGGAGATGAGCTGTGGCACTCCAGGAAACACCAAGATGCAGATCGAGAGGCTGTGCCTGCTCTTTGGGCTCAGGTCTGTAAGAAGTACGTGTGTGCGCATGCGCGAATGTGCATGCCGGCAGCTACACCTGTGTACGCGGATACACGTGTGCAGGCGACTGCTCGTGACCTCCTGCATGTGTGCAAAGGGGTCTGGTTCCCAGCGTCCTGTGCGTGTGTCCGTGGGCCTGGGGCACTGCTGTGAGACAGCCCGGGCAGGTGTGCACCCCAGGCCTGGGTGTTTCCATGGATACAGTCGCCTCTGCAGAGTCCGGGCCAGGAGGCCCGCAGAGAGAAGCCCCAGAGGGTTCTGGAGCAGGTCCCTCTGCAGAGATAAGCTGCACTTACCCAGGTTGTAGGAAGCAGCCCCCGAGACGGCGGCCTGGACACCTGTGGGGGAAACAGAGGGAGCAATGAAGAGAAGGCAGCAGGTGGCCAGAGGTCCGGGGGGAGCCCCTTGAATCTGCTCTGCTCCTTGCAGACAGAGTGTCTTTTCTGAACCCCAAGTCCAGTTGTGTGAACTCCTCTGCTTCACCCCCTGCGTGGTCTCCCCACTGCTTTCAGGAGGAAGACCTAGAACTTGAGCAAGAACCACGAGGTCCCAGCTCACCTAGCTCTGCCTGCATCAGCTCATCCCACACCATCTTCCTGGCCTTCTCAGTTCCTCTGACAGCCTGGGCTCCCTCTCACCACGGGGCCTTTGCCCATGCTCTACTCCTGCCTGGGAGCCCCTTCCCCTACCCACTTTCCCTGACCCCTCCCAGTCAATGCCACCTCGGTTTCTAAATGTCAGCCTCATTCTGCCCAATCACCTAGACCAGGTCTGGTCCCCCTGCTGTACAAGCTCATTTTCTTCATTGCACTGATGGCAACAGTCTTATACCAATCCAAGTGGGAGTGTCTGAACCACATCTGCCACAAGGTTCCACCCGCTCCACGTGAGCAGTGCTGCCTCTGTTTCCATCTCGGGATCCCCCCCCACCCCCCGCCATCACACAGGGCCTGGCTTGCAACAAGCACAAAACTAGACTTGGGCAGTGAATGAATGAATGAACTAATGAATGAACAGGAACTGGTATAAAAGGTAGGCCCCAAGGGATCCATCTGCTCCCAATTCTTCAGATCCCAAGAGGATCCCAGGCTCTGGTGCATACACACACACACACACACACACACACCTGCTCCGGGGATCATTGCCACCCAGCCAGGAAGGGCTCTTACTTTGTCGGGTGATGGGACCCAAGTTCAGGACCCGGGATTGGTCTATGGAGCCCCCACTTCGGACTCTGGTTCCGGAACAGGTCTGCAGGGAGACAGTGATGGAGAAAACCTTCCATGAGGGAGAGCAACTGTGACCGCGGCAGGTGCATAAACTGTAGCCTGCGCCTTGGAGCAAGCCAAGGCAGGAATCGCTTGACCTGGACACCTGGGTTTGCATCTCAGTTTTTCCATCTCAGGCCCTTGCTTACGTTCTCTGAGCTTCTCTTCCCACGCAGGAAATGAGGCAAGTGCTACCTTCCTTAAAGGGTTGCTGTGAGGCCTTTAAAAGTTCACATGACGCGTGCCGAGTGCTGGAAGCCATCAGCTTCTATCAGAAGTCAAGTCCGAAGCTTCCCAGACCAAGGCACTCCACCGATCCCACCTGATTCCCCAGCAGCGCAGGCGCCCCTCTGGCCACACCCACCCCATCTGCCAGCCCCTCCTAAGTTCTAAGAGGGGCAGTGCTGCTCTTTCAGGGCAGGCTGGGGGTGGGGGGAGGGAGGGGGCGCTGGAAGAGGGAGAGGGAGAGGGTGTGGCCTGCAGGCTGAGGGCAGGGCAGCGACTCACAGGCGTGCACTTCTCGCTCAGGGTGTCGCAAAGATACACCTCACAGTGCAGGTAGACCAGGTCGTGGTTTCCTGCAAAGCGGAACATCTGGACGGAAAATCGGGCCTGAGGAGAGAGCCCGTTCTCCACCACTTGGATGGTTGAGTCCCTCGTGTGTGGGCACCTGGGGGACAGAGGGCGGGGGCAATGTTACAGCATGCAGCGGGCTGAGCAGAGACTCCCCAGGTACGCGCACTGCCCCGCCACCAACTTTCTTAACCTCTCTGTGCCTCAACTTCCCCAGCTAAACACACAGGATCAAGGGATGGTCACTGTAGCCCACATCCTAAGATGCTTGCCAGGATTAAGTGGCCTGATTCTTCAAAGGCCTTAGAACATCCTGTATCTGTATCTAAGGAAGGAACGTCACCCACACATGGGCATGAAGCCATCCACACGCCAGCGCTGTCTGATTGCCCAGAAAATGGTCGTCAGGCATCCTCAGCTACCATCTTCTGTCTGCGGCCCCAGACTACGTATGACAGGGGAGGGCTCTGAGGGGTGGGGGCCACTGACCACACGGGAGCAGACATGGCTGCACCCCAACACGCTACAGAGGAGGAAGTCAAGATGGCACACGCAGAGACCTGCACCTGTGCTGGTGGGGTCGGGAGTCAAGCCCTCCTGGGGGGCCAGCTGGGCACCCCCTCTGCTGTTGCACTCTCCAGAAGACAGGCTGAAGGCCGGCTCTGAGGACTGAGAAGGGAACTTTCCCTCTCTGCTCCCCCCCTCCGTACCCACCCCAGTTCAGATCTGATCACTGAAGTGCAAACTCTGCTTGGCCAAATAAAAGCAGGGAGGTTAAGCGGACCCACCTGCTGGGGAGCAGACGGGCATGGTGTCTGGCCCCACCAGAGGCAGCCCCATGCTCTCACGCGGAGCAGGACTTCCAAGCCCCGCACCCAGTGCCCCTCACCATGCTCTGGACCTGTCCTTTCTCTTCATGCCGTGTAACAGTCTTGGCATCTCTCCAAGCCCGGTAATTCTCAACCCAACCCCGCTCACACACACACAGCCAGACCAAGATACACAGACACACCCTACGATTCTTCCTGCTTCTTTCTCAAAACTTCCCAAGTTTTCTACGGTGTACCTGCTGCAGTTTTATCTCAGGAAAAACAAGTTTAAAAACCCCCGAGATTTTTAAAGATCAGGTATTACTTACCCCCATTTCACAGATGAGAAAAAGCAATGTCTGGAGAGAGAAGCTGACATGTGTCTCAGAACTAAGAATGCCAAAGCCAAGATCTGGATTGCACCTCCGAGAAACCGTAAGCAGGGCCATGCCTATGTCTTCCACGCTATCACTATATTTTTCCATACCCAGACACCACCATTCTGATTGCTTCTCCTGCAAGTCCCAACCCCTGGGCTCTTACTACCTGGACTATTTTTCTGTAAGTCCACTTATAATCTGTACCGAAAGAGTTATTTTCTAGAAGAACTTCTAGATCATAACGACACATGGAAAATCAGAATCACTTGCCATAAATAAAACACAGCCGTATGAAAAGCAAAGATAGACTAAAGGGTGCTGCTAGGCCGGTGCTGTGGCTTAATAGGCTAATCCTCCGCCTGCAGCGCCGGCACATCGGGTTCTAGTCCCGGTTGCTCCTCTTCCAGGCCAGCTCTCTGCTGTGGCCGGGGAAGGCAGTGGAGGATGGCCCAAGTCCTTGGGCCCTGCACCCGCATGGGAGACCAGGATAAGCACCTGGCTCCTGCCTTCGGATCAGCGCGGTGCGCTGGCCACAGCGCACCAGCTGCGGTGGCCATTGGAGGGTGAACCAAATGCAAAAGGAAGACCTTTCTCTCTGTCTCTCTCTCACTGTCCACTCTGCCTGTCAAAATAAATAAATAAATAAATAAATAAATGGGGGTGCTGCTAAATCTGAGGCACTGTTCATTGCCAAAGGCCCTGAAATGCACTTCAGTCTTTTTACTGCAGAGTGAGATGCCACATAGCAGAGAGAGATGAACATCAGATTAGCAGCCAACTGAAGCTGCCCCTTGATCCCAGGAGATCTGAAGCGGGACCGGTCCCAGTCCCCCAGGGATGCTTTCTCAGACTGTGCATGGCCATGGCGAGTGCTCTTCTCCTTCCTCTCCCCCATTCCGCTGCCTCCTGTCACTCACATCCTGTGCATTTCACTGCACTTCACTGTCAGCCTAGGAGGGCAGTGCGTTTGTCTCTTTCATTCCCTGTGACATCCCAGGAGCCTGACACACAGCAAGCTCTCCAAATATCTGTCCAACTCACTAGTGCAGACAAGCTACTTTCTCACGGTGTGGTTCCACTTGGCCTGTGGCTAACCATGCCCAGCCTTCTCCTAACCAGGTGCTGGGTGCCCTGGTGCTCTGGGCATTTTCTGAGTCGTGGGACCCTCTGCCCACTGGTGAAGGCTGTGTATTCCTCCTCACAAGTAATGTTTGCAGGGGCAGGCTCTGTGGTACGGTGGGCTAAACTGCAGCTTGGGATGCCCATATGTCATATCAGAGTGCCTACTTCAAGCCTTGGCTCCTCCGTTTCCAGTCCAGCTTTCTACTAATGTTCCTGGGAAGGCAGAAAATCATGGCCCTTTTACTTGCTTCATCTGCCATCCCTATGGGAGACCCGGATGGAATTCCTTGCTCCTGGCTTCAGCTTGATCCATCCCCGGCTGTTGCAGGCATTTGGGCAGTGAGTCAGTTGATGGATGGATGGAAGGATGGATGGGAAAGATCTCTCTCTCCCCTCCCCCTCTGTTTCTCCATCTCACCCCATCTCTCAGTAATTCTTTTTTTTTTTCAGTAATTCTTTCAAACAAATACATAAACCTTTTCTTAAAGTAATGCTGTCAATGCATACATATGTAAAGGATTTTAAAGGAAACCAAGTAAATTGAAGCACAAATCTCAAAATGCTAAAACATTTGATCTCCACATATGTATATGCATACGCTCATATACAAGTATCCCACATAAATATATTTACATATATATATGGTCACACATTAAACAATACGAACTAGTGGACATGCTTTCCCTGGGATCACTAAAAAGCAGTAGTGAGCAAAATGTTTCCCTGTATGAACCCCTGTGTGGTTCCATGCCTGTATTCACAGTGGGTGGGAATGTCAGCTAAAGGAATATAACAATCTACTTCGCCCTCATTCTGACCCAAAGACCTCCCTGTAGGAGCCTTTGCCTCACCTGTCCTGGATCATGAAGTACTTGATGGGGTCTGTGGCGTTGCTGCTGGGCGTGGCATAGCAGTTGGTCATCACCAGTGCAAACCGGGACAAGTCGCCCCCATCCAGTATGGTGCCCACGTAGAGAAAGGAATCAGTGGACAGGGTCACCGAGGAGCCTTGGAAGGGCTGTGTGTAGGCAGGATTCTGGAAGAGCGCCATCCTCACGGTGAACATGCCTGTCCCTCCCACGCTGATGTTCAGAGAACTGCAGGGGAAGAGGAGTTGGTGGGGGGACAGGCAGGGGACAGCCACAGAGGGGCCACCCTTTCCGGTCTGCATTCCTGAACAGCAACTGGCAGCTGTTTGCACAGCAGGACTGGACCCCACCAACCAGTGCTTTGCACGCTGCAGTGTGCACACATGGGTCACCACAGGGTCTTGTGAAAATGCAGGCTGTGGTTCAGCAGGTGGGGGTGGGGCTGAAGCTCTTCACTGCTAACCAGCTCCTGGGTGCCGCCGACCCCCAGCCAGGGGAACACTAGCGGCCATCACTACCCTGGTAACCTTCAAGAGCGAGCAAGCAAAGGCCTGCTGGAATCAGCCAGATTCTTTCTTCGGGCTCACCTGGAACAGGTGAAGAGGGACGAGTGATCAGGAGTTCCCAGACCTGCATCCTGGCTGCAGCGTGATGCACTAACACCCCCACCCCCACCCCCACCCCTACCCCCACCCCCAGCCTGGGTTTAGGAAGGCTTATTTCTGACAACACTGAACACTTCCGCCCTGGTGCAGACACTGTCAGCCTGACGCTGCATGAAATAGGGCTCGTGAGAAAGACTCAGCCACAGGGATATCACTTAACAGGTGAGAGCCGGGTTGTCAGTTGCAATGGGGGCACAATTCCCAATGCAATCCAGATTGGTGCCAAGAGCGTATAACTGTGGGCAAGTTCCAAAGTGAAGCCCAAGGAAGAGTGGACACTAGCTAGTGTGACGTCCAGCTCTGCTACTTACTAAATGCCACAACTTTGGACAAATGATGCCACCTTCTCCGAGTCTCCGTTTCCAGATAAATAACCATCACCTGTAGCCCCTAGGGTTACCCTAAGAGGGTAACTGGGTGTTCTGTGTAGAGCAAGGCCTGACACACAGCAGCTCCCAGCAAGTGCCAGCTGTTGCCACGATTACTTGTTTCCAGCAGCGGCCTCGGACTCACTGTATTCAAAGATGGAATTTTAGCTACCAAAGAGGTTCATCTTTTTTTAAAAAGATAAAGCCTCTCGTGGCACTCACTGTGAGTAGAATTTCTCTGGTTCACTCCCGAAAGGCACTGCCCCCAACAAGGCACCTCAAAGCAACATAGTTTGCAAACGCCTCTTTAATCAAACTCCTTCGATTTACAGAGAAGGAGGAAAGCTGAGGTCCAACTACGGGATGAGATTTTCCCCGAGTCCCTGAGCAAGGTGGAACCGAGAGCTCCTGCTTCCCTCCAAAGCCACCCCTCTCCCCTCTGAAAAGCCAGACACCCTAAAATCCAATTGGCAGATCACGGCTGTTCTCCTAGGAAAAGCAGTGCAAGTATCATTAAACCAATTTCACAGCTGGAAGGATCCACACCCAGAACTACAAGCTCTCCAAAGCCGTCTGGCAAGTGCACCACACAGCGTGGATCTGAACCCAGGTTCTAGGATTGCCAGCTGGGCTCCTGCACCGGGCAACCCTGACTCCCAGGCCTGACCTCCAGCGTCCTATGGGTGGCAGTCGACAGGGAAGCCAAAGGCCTCATGGTTAAGGGGGTGTCGAGGGGCGCCATCCAGGGGTGCGGGGGACTCTCTCCATCCACACCTGACCACTGGCTGCAACGAGGTCTGAAGGCTGACTTTCATGTCCAGCGGATAGGAGCAGGCGAAGTTGATTTTGATGTTGACATCACGGATGATGATCTCATCCGACAGGTACAGGGTGTTGCTGTAGGTGGCATGAGTTTCATTCCTCTGTGTTGGGGCAGGGGGTAGGAGAAAGGGGTGTGAGAATTGGAGCAGGATTTCAACAGCAATGCCGTCTGTCTCTCTCACCTCTAAGCTGCCCGCCCAGTCTTGGTGATAAGAAGTTAGGGCAGCGGCAGCCACTATGAGCACATGTCCCATGCCAGACCCTGAGCTAAATGCTCCTTCTGTGTCACTGCGCTGGACCCCTCGGTGACCCTAAGTGACAGAGCTGCCTCATCCCTGCATGGTGGGGTTCACAGTAATTGCGTAATTGCCCACAGAATGGGGACTGTAACACGCCCCAGCTCTGTCCATTGTCACATGTTGTCATGGATGACATGGCAAACACGATCCCCGGCAAGTGACAGATGACTCATTTCTCTCTTCCTTTCTTTCTTTCTGTCCTTTGCCTTTTCGTCCAGGGGATGGGAAAAGCAGGAGGAAGCACTGCTTCACTCACGCGAACATTGCAAAAGGTCTGTGGAGGTGAGGCCCCGCTCCTCCAAATGCCAGAGACGCAGACACTCCCTCCCAGGGCCACCGGAAATGAACAGACCTGCTTCTGAACCCAGTGTTGCTACATACTGGCTGGGAGCCATCACTGCCATCCAAGCTCTACTTGCCCCATCTGTAAAATGGGCGACTGTTACCATGGGTCTCTTTGTCTGATACTAACATTTGTTGAGGACTCTGTGTACCACCCTGCCCTAAGCACTTCAGACACAGTCTCAACACCCCTACAGAGCAGGTGTTATCAACTTCCCCTTTTACAGTCAGGCTAAATACCTCCCGAAGCTCACACTGCTGTAGGAGCAGGAGCCCGGGCTTGAGCCAGGCGGTGCTCCCACTGCAGACTGGAGTGACCAGGGGCATTCCAGGACGTACCGTCATCACCGTGCCACAGGGGCCCTCCCGGGTGGGGGTCACGATGGACACCCAGTCCTGGATGCCCCTCTCGTTGAAGCCCGAGCACTGGCTGTCGCGCAGGTACATGAAGACCTTCTGGAATCCCAGGCTCCTCAGCTGGCACTTGCTCAGGGACACCTTGATTTCAGTGACCCCACACTGCAGCCTGCGCTCCAGCTGCGTGACATCTGAAATGGTCAGGGGACAGGATTGGGGAGGCCTGTGTCTATAGCTCAAGGGTCCAGCACACCTCCCCAGGGGCCAGGCAGAGCTGGCTGGGCCGGCTGCTGGCTGGGGTACTGTGAGTGCCTTAGCCTGGAAGTATAAGGACAAAAGCTGGGGTTGGGCATCACCGCATGGGTCTCACGGCACCACCAGCCCCAGCTTCCCCGCACACTGTGCCAGCATTACATAACACCGGCTCTCAGTTCTGCAAAAACAAGGAAGACGTGGCATCTTGTCTACCTCAAGGACTTGCTCCTCACTTTCTGTCAAGTCTTTGATACCATTTACTGGTTCATTTCCCTTTTAAACAGAAAGCAGGCCTCAGGCTCAGAGTCTGGGGCAGCCTACAACATCCAGCTAGAAGTTTCTAAACTAGTTTTTAAAGGAAGTGTTTTTTATTTTGAGTATTTCTTTTTCAAAATAATTTTACTGAAGGATCAGATTGCTGCTGGGATTTAATATTTTTCTTTTTCTTTATAGTTTTCTGTTAACCCTGCCCAGATAGTGACCATCAGCATGCCAAACTTACTTTGAAGAAGAAAAGATTCCGTTTGAAGAAAAGCTAGTTAACAACAGAATGTGCCTTGCAGGTGGTACTCGGCTACAGCACAGCTATAAAACTGGCCTTTGTGCCTAACTCCTATGGTGACTGACACCTGGGAAATACCAGTCAGTTTCAACCCTGAACGCGTGAGAAAACTGACATCCAGGGTCCAAGCCGGTCAGGCGATCGGCCGCCAGGCCTGTGTTCGGGTGCTGTTAGGCATGTGACTCGGGTGGCTCCTGGTTACCTGGTGGCAGCTCCCTGACCATCCCCTGACCTGTGGCGGCCTCAGAAAGAAGGATGGGGTTTGGGGAGAGCCCCTAGCTCTGTGGGGGTTGGCTAGCTCAGCTTAGGGGAGCCCCAGAGAGCTTCTTGTCTGTTTAATGGGGCACTCGTAGACTGGATATGCACCCTCTGGGTACATACTCTCACGACCCCCATTTACACACAGGAACGTGGCCCCGTGCCTCCCCCCCCCCCGCCCCGTCTCAGCTCCCCCCCACCCCCGTGTTCCCAGCATAGGCCTCACCAGTGATGTTGTCCTGTTTGCACTGACAGTGCCACCTGCCATTGTCCGATTTGCAGTCCTCGTCTATTCCGCACTCCTCACAGGTTCCCTCCACGGAGGTGGGGTCTGCAGGGTCACAGGGACAGACAGACGGGCAGTCAACAAGGGTACGCCCCAACCCTGTGCCATGCCCGTGCCGGGTGGGGGAGGGGGTGGGAAGGAAGGCGCTGGGCTCACCTGTGCAGTACGCCAGGTGACACTCGGGGGCCGGTGACAGGTGGTAGACATAGTAGCCGCCGGTACAGGCCTTCACCTGCACAGGCGCGTCCCACAGGCAGCAGTTGCCACTCCAGTGCGCGCAGGCCGTGCGGCTCACGATGCCCTCGTCGCTGGATGGGTGCGTGCCATTGAGCCACATGGGCGCCGCCGTGTTGCAGCGCAGCGTGGGCACGCAGGTCTCCGCCAGGCGCACGCCGCCGTGGCCCACGAAGCGGAACCAGCCATTCAGGTTGCTGTCGCAGGAGTAGCCGGTCCCGTACTCGGAGCTGCGCCAGAACTGGTCCAGGGTGCTGTAGGTCTGGCACGGATCAACACACTCGAACGCACCACCCTGGTTCACGCAGGTCAGCTCCGGCCCACAGGATTCCGTGGTACACTCGCAGTGGTGTCCGTCCCCCAGGTAGCCGGCGGAGCAGGCGCAGGAGTAGTTGCCCTCCAGGTTGACACAGGTGGCCAGGGCGTGGCACTGGTGGAGCCCCGGGTCCTTGCACTCGTCCACATCCGTGCAGCCGAGCCCGGGCGTCAGCTGGAAGCCGTCCAGGCAGACGCACGTGTAGGAGCCCAGCGTGTTCACGCAGCTGCTGTTGGCCGAGCAGTTGTGGCCGCCAGGGGTGGCGCATTCATCCAGGTCCGTGCACTGGAGGCCGTTGCCGGTGAAGCCCTCCAGGCAGGAGCAGGTGGTGACCACGCCGTCCTCCAGGCAGGTGGCGTTGCTGTGACACTCAGAGCACTCCCCTGGGGACAGAGGCCAACCTCAGAGAAAGCACTCGCCCCACCACAGCTCAGGTTGCTTTTAATACTTTTAAAATTTATTTTCATCTTATTTGAAAGAGAGAGAAACAGAGAAATTTCTCAACCACTGGTTCACTCCTCAAAGGCCCACAACAGCCATGGCTGGGCCAAGCCAAAGCCAGGAGCCAGGAATCCAATCCAGATCTCCCGCAAGGAACCCAACGACCTGAGCCATCACCTGCTGCTTCTCCAGGGTGCACACTGGCAAGAGACTGGATGCAGAAGAATCCAGAAATGGGGCCGGCACCGCGGCTCACTTGGCTAATCCTCCGCCTGTGGCGCCGGCACCCTGGGTTCTAGCTCCGGTTGGGGTGCTGGGTACTAGCGTCTGAGCAGTGTTCCAGCCCTTGTCTCCCAAGAGGTGGCATCAGCACCTGGCTCCTGGCTTCGGATCGGCACAGTGCTGGCTATAGTGGCCATTAGGGGAGTGAACCAACGGAAGGAAAATCTGTCTCTCCTCACTGTCTATAACTCTCTCTCTCTCTAACTCTGCCTGTCAAAAAATAAATAAATAAGAAGAATCCAGAAACAAGCCAGGCACTCTGACATGGGACGCAGGTGTCCCAAGCAGCGTCTTAACCACTTGACTGAGTCTCTCCTCCTGTGCCTTAAGATTTATTTCTTAGCTGTCTCTCTCCAAAACAAAGAACCCCACCCCACCCTACCCACCCTATGTCTGTGCTCCCACCTTTCCTTCCTTAGTGTTAGGCATTGCCTTCAAGCTGTGTCTCCTAAAATATCCACATCCCCACATCCAAAGGGATACAGTGCAGAATTCCTGTACTTTGGTAGGACTGATGGTGAACCTGCTTCCCTTTTGCAGCCTTTGCATACTTCTGTGTCTTCTGCCAGGATCCCTTCCACACCTAGAGAAACTTTCAGCTCCTGCTCCTGCCACCTCCGCTCAGAAGCCTCCCCCAGCTCCCCCAGCACAGCAGTCCCACTTTGTTCCTCTCCAACAAAAACACCAGTGGAAAGTGGGCTGCTGCTTATCGCTGAGTGTGTGCCGGACAATGGGATATGCACTTCTCATTGAATACTTCCCAGTGATCCCATGGGGCTGTTCCCTAAATTTATCTCTGTATTTTAAAGTTGAGGAGATGGAGGTTTGGAAGGAGTTAGCCACTGGCTGCCTTGGTCAGCAGCAAAGCCAGGACCCATGCCCAGCTGGCAGGAACACAAAGTGTGTGACACTGTGGTGGTATTCCGTGTGCCCCAGGGTCCTGCCGGGTGAGGGCAATGCTCAGCCCGAAGCAATGAGCTCGGAAAGCTGAAAGGGGAGATGTCTGGAACCACCTGCCATGTGTGTTCAAAACTGCTGGGTGACCGAGGCTGCAGCTGGCCTTTCGTGAAGTGCCAGCTGGCCTGAGCAGTGTTCCAGCCCTTGTCTCCCAAGAGGTGGCATCAGCATCACCTGGGAGCTTGTCAGAAATTCGTTCTCAGGCCCCAGCCTGGGCCCACTGCACCAGAATCTGCATTCTAGCAGAATTTTCAGGTGAGTCCTGCACACAATCAAGTCTAAGAAATGGATTTAGAATAAAGAGTATGCAAATCCCAGATGTGATAGGAGAGGGATTGAGACTACTTCTGCTAAGGGCAGCAGTGCTCCGGCACGTGTGCACGTGTGCACGCGCACGCACACACACACACACACACACACACTTACTTGCTTCCAGGCTATCAGCAGTTGCACTCATGAACCAAGAGGTCACCATTGCCATCATGAGCATCCGGGTCAGAGAAAACAGCCACTCCATCCTAGCTGTTTCTTTCCGGGAGCGCTTCGCCATCCTCTGAAGCCCTGGAAACAGAGATGGGTGGGACAAATACAGGATCACACTCTCCTCCCCACAGTGGGGCGGGGTTCACACTGCACAACTCTACCAGATGCCACTTACATGAACCACAGAAACTGCAATGGTGCAGCCCAGGCTTTGGTGGGCCCATTCTTGCTCCCACCCACATCCTAGCTTGGCTCCCCAAACCTCACCACAGTGCAGGTTTTGAAGAACTGAGTCTTTCATTTCAAGCAGGAAGCACCAAGATGTGGTAACGTTAGGAGGCAGCTTTGGTTGTAACAGCCAAGTCCCAATCCCCTGCCTGGAAACTCCACTTGCTCAGATTCTTTGACTTATTCAGCAATGATTTGTTGAGTAGCTACTATGTGCAAAGCAGACAGCTGGCCCACAAAGTCCCTGCCCACAAGCAACTCACACATTATAAAGCAATCGCAGGCCGGCGCCGCGGCTCACTAGGCTAATCCTCCGCCTTGCGGCACCGGCACACCGGGTTCCAGTCCCGGTCGGGGCGCCGGATTCTGTCCCAGTTGCCCCTCTTCCAGGCCAGCTCTCTGCTGTGGCCAGGGAGTGCAGTGGAGGATGGCCCAAGTGCTTGGG
This sequence comes from Oryctolagus cuniculus, assembly GCF_051225735.1. Classification (NCBI taxonomy): domain Eukaryota; kingdom Metazoa; phylum Chordata; class Mammalia; order Lagomorpha; family Leporidae; genus Oryctolagus; species Oryctolagus cuniculus. Next base: position 59,596,521 of record NC_142885.1, read on the forward strand.
CCCTGCACCCCATGGGAGACCAGGATAAGTACCTGGCCGCGCACCGGCCGCGGCGGCCATTGGAGGGTGAACCAATGGCAAAAGGAAGACCTTTCTCTCTGTCTCTCTCTCTCACTGTCCACTCTGTCTGTCAAAAAATAAATAAATAAATAAATAAAAAAGCAATCGCTTGAGATGAGCAACTGAAAAGTAATTAACTTCCACAGTGCGTGTTAACGTTTCTAATGGTATTTCACCCCATCAGCAATCGTAAGTGGATGCTAGTTTTAGCCTAATTTTTATAGCAGCAAAAATAAGTTAGTAGGGTGGGTAAGTATGTAGGAACTGGAGAGCTTGTAACCAGGATTCAAATTTCTATTGTACTAATATTAGCAGTATGACATTTGGCAAGACATTTCAGTTCACCAAGACTCAGTTTTCTGATCTATGAAATGGGGATCATTGCTTTCACAAGTTTTGTGTCCATAATATGTTAGACTCAGTTCAGAGGTCCCTAGAGTCAAAGAACTCGTGTTCCAGAGCACCGTTTGCAAGATCTTCGTGGCCATCATGTACTAAAAGAACATTTTGCATCACAATCCAGTGCAGTCATTCTTAGACATGTGTGTGCACACACTCACATAGACACACATGCCTATGAAATACAAGTTTTACAAAACAATGCTTGTCCTTAGTGTGTATCTTGGTTGCTGCCCTATTCTATTCTATTTCATTAAAAGCAAAATTCTGGATATAACCCACAAATGGAAAGAGTGCAAGAACCACTAATGAGATACAACCTATAGTTTGAAAAGTCGTTAGGTAGTAACTGAATGCAGATTACTGTCGCTGCGACTCACTGAAACAACACCTGTAAAGAAGGACCCAGCACTGGGCCGCGGCTCAATAGGCTAATCCTCCACCTGTGGCGCCGGCACACTGGGTTATAGTCCCAGTCGGAGTGCCGAATTCTGTCCCGGTTGCCCCTCTTCCTGTCCAGCTCTCTGCTGTGGCCCAGGAGTGCAGTGGAGGATGGCCCAAGTCCTTGGGCCCTGCACCCGCATGGGAGACCAGGAGAAGCACCTGGCTCCTGGCTTCAGATCAGCGTGGTGTGCCGGCTGCAGTGCGCCGGCCGCAGCAGCCATTGGAGGGTAAACCAATGGTAAAGGAAGACCTTTCTCTCTGTCTCTCTCTCTCACTGTCCACTCTGTCAAAAAAAAAAAAAAAAAAAAAAAAGAAGGACCCAGCACAAGGACCCAGCACATACCAGATGCTTCTGCTGGTTGTAGTAGGCCCAACGCCTGCTATGGAATAGCTACTTGACTACTAATATTCATTGATTCCATGGAAAACAGTAGTCATCGTGATGAGGAAGGCTTAGGCTGGGTGGCAGGGAGGGAGACTGACTTACCAGAGAGCACCGAGTCAGTGATCAGCAGAGTAACACTCAATCCAGGCTGCACCCTAGGGCAAACACTTACCGTCATCCCCTTTCCCCTCTCTGAGTGAAAACCAATGGAAAGTTAGATGGAGGAGAAGACAGCTGGAGATGCTTACCTGGAGCCAGCAGGATCGAAGTGGCCGATTCACAAGCACAGGCCTGTTATATATACGCACATCTGCCCTTGGCAGGTGTGCCCCCCTCCAATTATTCTCTGGTTCCGTTTCTTGAGACTATTTCCTTGGGGGTGGGATATTTGTTTGCCTTTGGCATAATATTGCCTTTTCAGGCTAGGAGGTTGTTGTTCTTTCTCCTAATAGCTGGAGACCCCAAATGATTGACATTGGTGGGGGGGGTCACACCTGTGCCTGGAATTTCAGGACCTTTGTTTTGTCCATTTTAGCAGCAAGAGATTCCATAGTTAGACATTAACTGGCAAAGCAGTGCCAAGGTGCTGGGCTTTTTCTTGGTCACTGGCAAGGACAGAGAGTAGGCGTAAGGAGACCTAGGAAATGAAGCCCAGCAATGGAAGAGGGACTCAATGCATCTGCTGGGGCGTGTTCCCAGTCCTCAAGAGATCCACCAGCTGAGAATGGCTGAAGGTCAAAGCCAAAAGGTAATCCAGACATCACTGGGCCTGATGCACTTTGTGAAACAAGCCATCTGGGCTCCTCTGAGTGTAGGAAGTTGTGAGTTAGTTTGAATCCTGGATCGGTCACGGGCTGTGTGCCAGGTTTCTTTCTTAACTTCCTGACATCGTTTTCCTCATCTGTAAATGGAGAATGCCCACCTTCTGGAGTTTTAATGGTTAAAGCAGCCGATGCAAGTAAAGACACACAGTAAAGATTCGATGCACACAAGTCTTGCACATGCTACCTTGCCACTGGACAGTCACTTAGGCAGAAAACAACAGAGCATGACCCAGGCCCAAGTGGGTGGCCATAGGAAAATCATTGTAAGAGTGGATGTTGTCCTATGGAGAAAAATTGAATGTGTGTGAACTTGGGCTGAGCAGGAAATAGAGCTATGACCATGGCCGTGACGTTTTCAGGACTTTTCAATCTGTCTCATCCAGTGGTAGTGTAACCACTGGCACTGGTGCACGTATCTCCTGAAGATGATTTTACCCTACAGGGATTTTTTAAAATCAGTTTACAATCCCAACTACAGCACTCACCAACCCTGAGAGCTGCTTATCTTTGCTAAACTTTGTCTTCTCTTTGCTCAATTTTCATCTTCCCAAACTTTGTTCTTTTCCAAAAACATGTTGGAAACATCTTGCTCGCTTTCGCAGTTCTTTGATGAAAAGGGACATTGCCATCTCCTCGTTTGCTGACTTATTATTCATTTCTTTATGAACCAGCTGTTTATATGCCATGTGCATTTCACGAGGCCATCTAAGCCCTGGTCTGGCCGTCCCTGAAGGATTGCAAGGTGACGCCTCTGGACCCCTTCTGGAGTTGTCTGGGCCCAAGACCCTGAAAGGAAAAGAGGACTCTAGCTTGGAGTCTGCTTTCTATTTTCTGTATTTGATGCTTTCACATCTTGGGCCTTGTTGATCCTGGAGGGAAGGCCCCTCTTGGAGCCAGCTAATTACTGGAGACAGCAAACAATTTACCTGTGAATGTGCCTTTTCCTATGCAAAGCAACCAAAGGGAACCCACCCTACCAAATAAGACAATTTGCTAAGAGGTCACTGCAGTTACTTTTGTTTGTACCCCTAGGATCCTGAACTTGTGAATCCTGGCTCTGTTACCAAAGGCTTGTGACCTTTGTGAGACTTTCTCACTCCAGGCCACTACTGCCCTGTTCTAATCACCCCAGGGGCCAGCCAGGAGCCAGAACCTATGGACACAGAAATTGAAACTCGCTCATCCCAAACCTACCACCCTGCCTCTCCCAGACCTCCCCACAAAAAAACCAGGCCTTCTCTCACCTTTCCCTCTTGTCCCCTCTGCTTCCTGAGTGCCTCTTCACCCTCCACTGTGCGATGACCTGCCCCATTCCCTCGGGATCTGTGAGTATAACAAGCTCTCTTTTCCGTGGCAGTTGTCTCTTGCTCTGTCCTCAAACCTAAATAATAATAAAACCTACCTTTTAAAACAATAGGCCCTGGGGCAGAATTGTGGTGCAATGGATTAGGCTGCCACTTGCCACACCAGTGTGTGTGAGCAGCGGTACGGACCCCAGCTGCTCTGCTTCCAATCCAGTTTCCTGCTAATGCTCCTGGGAAAGCAGTGGAAGATGGCCCCCCAAGTCCTTGGGTCCCTGCCACCAATGTGGGAGACCAGGATGAAGTTCCTGACTCCTGGCTTCAGTATGACCCATCCTGGGCTGTTGTGGACACTTGGGGAGTGAACCGGCCATAAGAAAGATACCTCTCTCTCTTCTCCCCTCCCCCCCTTTTCCTCTTCACTTTACTCCTCTTCTTCCTCCCCCTTCTCCTCCTCCTCTTGCCTTAGTCACTCTGCCTTCCAAAATAAAATAAATCTAAATAAATAATCACTGTGTTTCTTCGACACAACTGGATCGTCCTGTGGCCTCTCTAGTTGGCCGTTTATCCTGCCCTCTCGCCAGCCCCACATACTGAATCCTTATGGTGCACTGCCTGGAGCCATCAGCAACGCCTCTCATATTCTTGGTTGACCGGGATCTGGAGGCATCTCCCACATGTCCGCTCCCGTTGTGATGGAGGCAGCGCCCTTTCCCCCTGTGCCCTGGTGACCTTTCCTTCCCGCCTTCACTCTTTTCTTAGCCCTGGGCCAATCTCTCCCATCAACCCCTCCTACAAAGACCTTTCTTGGCTCTTGCACCCCACCATTTCATTTTTTCTTTTCATAGCTACAAGTCTCAACAGATGTTTACACTTTGCAACCCACACTGGTGTGCTCCTTGGATGGCCAACTCCATGGACATGGCTCACCAAGATCACCAAGGAAGGTCTCCACTGCCAAGTTTAATCAACAGTTCTCCCTCTTACTTCCAGGGCAGCAAATATGTGCTTTTAAACAAACCCTACTCAACCTCTCCAACCTTTCAGCCTTCTTGAACTGTAACTAGGAGAGTGGCCCTAATAATCTTGACAGCTATCACTTACTGAGTATCTCTGTTGTATCAGACACTTCTCTGTGCTTTTATATTTATTGTCTCCAGCAATGAAACCCATGGTGCAGGGGAGAAGTTCAGAGAGGTTGAGTAACTTCTCTAAGAATACACAGCTAGCCAGCGACTGCAGACTAAAACCGACATCTAATTCCTATTTACCCCTCTAATACTGCCTTCCTTTGGGAAGGGTAGAGAATGTCCCATGTTCAACCATGAGAATACTTGGAGTGACAAGCGGTTTTAGGTCTTTTTTGAACGAAGGACTCTAAGGGGTGCAGACTTTTGGAAAATTCATCAAACTGTATACCAACGGTTAAAATGAGAGCTCTGTGTGGGAAGGGGCAAAAAAATGAACCCAGAGAGAAGACTCTCCCAGTAGAAGGGTATGGCCTGGCCCACCCACCTGGACTGCCTTCCCCTGTGTGAGCCCCCACCTCCCGAGGCTCCGGTTCCAAGAGGGGGACCTGCAGGAGGCACACACGTCCTCTGACTCATACTCAGCCTGTCAGGGGCTCTGTTCCACGTGATTTAGTCTCAGCAGGCCCTGTGGACCTCTCCTTCAACCGGACCACATGGCCTTCGGGGGAGGCTTGCACCGTGTCCTGAATACTAACACCTGCTCCTGTTGGGGCGTCTGGCTCTGGCAAGTTCCAGGGCCCCAGGCTGTTCCCTGCTTCATCTGGCTGTGGACAGTCCAGGTTGGGGCGGGGCGGGGGAGAGGGGGAAGGCATGGTGTGTGGGAACTGGCTCCAGGGATTTGTTGAACATGACAGGTGGGAAGCGGAAAGACCTGGGTGGTGTGTGGCCCTCAGTCCCTGCAAATAAGACCCCTCTCCTTCTCTCCAGAGAAGTAGCCTTGCTGCCCGGCTGAGGTGCAAGGCACAAATCAGGGGTGTGAGTGTGAGGTAGGCTGAATAAAAACCCACAACTATGTCCACCTCCCAGGTCCTGGAACCTGTGAATGTTGCCTCACATGGCAAAGGGTGCTATGTGGGTGTCATCAAGCTAAGGGCTTGATGTGCTACCTGTGCTGGCTGGATGCAGTCACCAGGGTGCTTCTGGGAGTAAGCAGTCACAGGAAGTGGGAGACGTGAGGATCAAACAAAAAGCCGGAGTGATTCCATGACAGAACCACAGGCCAAGGAGTACAGGCAGCCCCCCGAAAACTAGCAAAGAGGAGGAAAGGGATTCTTCCAGAAGGGACCAAACCTGGCAACACCTTGACTTTAGCTCAACAAAACTGATTTCTGATTGCTGGCCTCCAAAACTCTAAGAGAATAAATGTGTGTTGTTTTGAGCCATTAAGTTTGTGTTCATTTGTCAGAGCATCAACGGGAAATGAACAGAAAGTCCCATGTGTGTCAGGGGCCATTGTCAGTGCTTCTCCATGTGGGAATGAGGGTGACATCATGAATCTCTGAAGGGTAGGGTGCTGCCAGATGTGGAATTTTCTACTTGATCCACAGACATTTACTGAGCACCGCACACATGCAAAGAAGAGTTCTAGACATTGAGAATACAGCAAGGAGGAAAATAGGTATGGCCACTCTCATGGGGCTTTCACGTGACATACACAGAATGATGAAATAGTAAGATCCTTCGAAATACTAAAATCCAGAAGGTCTCTCCGAGAATAGTTGAAATTTGAACAATGAAAAGGCTGCACGAAGATCTGGGGAAAGCATTTAGAGGAATAACCTCTGGGGAAAAAGAAAGTTGGTTGTTCCAAGAATAGACCGGAAGTGAGACTGGAGTCTAGACAGCAAGAGGGAGGGAGGAATGAAGGGAGGAGAAGAGACCCCCAGGCCTGGACCTTTCAGGACTTTGGAGGCATGGGACGCTGACTGGATTTTATTCCAAGAGCAGAAAAAACACCAACACAGGATTAAAATGAGGTAGAGTTGCAAGTACTCATGGCTATGGGTTTTTAAGATCATCCCAGATGTTCTGTGAATAGAGTACTGGGGTGGCGAGAGTCTAGAGAGGCTGCAAAGAGATCAATTGTAAGACTTGTGTGGCTGAGGAGTGGTGGGCCATTCAGTGGAGAGGGGTTGCAGTGGGTGGAGTCACTGGGATGGAAGTGGGTGGAGTCACAGATCCATAAATCACTTTTATGATAGAGGAAGGAAAGAAGAGAGTTACTTACTGAGATGTAAAAGTAGTCTGGGGATAGGTATGAGGCGGATCTCTTTTCTTGCTGTGCCAAAATGTACCTTAAACAAGTCAATCTGCCTCGTTGGAAAGTTTTAGCCAAACTCTGGCATTCCCAGTCTGGTAGGAGGTGGCAGCACAGTGGTTCAGTGCACAGCCCCTGGAGTGAGAGTGCCTGGGATCTAAACTATGGCCTCCAGCCATGCTGTGGGATAAATGCCCCTAAGGACACACAACCCTCCTAAGGCATCACCAATTGGGAAACAGAGGGAACGACTCAACCAGGCTCAAGGACATTCAGGGTTTTTATTATCCAACCCCCTCCCACCCCAGCCAACGGTATATAGTTTGTTGGAGAAGATATACTCTGGGTCCCTTCCTCCCTAGCTTCGGAGAAGCTAAAGTTCTTCCTTGACTGTGGGTTTCTTCTCTTGGCTTGGAGGGCCCTCTGGCATGGCCACTTCCTCCTCTACCTCAGCTGTTTCCTTCTGCCCAGCTGGCTCTTCCAGCGTAGTCATGTTCTGCAGCTCATGCAATTGCTGCTCCGGCAACTCTGCCTCCACCAAAGGCACCTCCACCTCCTTAGCCAATGCCTCCTCTTCTATCACTCCATTCTGATCAAGAGGCAACAGCTAAAAAAGCAAACGTGGGAAGAAGAGAAGGACGGAAGAGATAAGGAGTCTAATACATGAACAATAAAGAAAGGAGACAAAATATGTGATAATTGTGATTGTCATTGCCAAGGCCTTTTCCTACTTTTTCTCTCTGGTGCCCAGAGAGAACCAGCCTGTCTTTCAAATAAGTTCAAATTTCTAAAAATCCATTTGGCTTGGATGGTGAAGTGCCAAAGTGTGGATGGGCCCTTCTAAGAGGAAGAAACCACCCTTTCCCTACTCTAAGTCCACAGATGTGGCTGTCTCCCTCCCAGCTGCACAACTGGGCAGGGGACCCAGGCTTAGCTACTGAGACCTGTTGCAGGACATGCGCTTAGACTACTTTCTCAGTTGGGAAGATATTACTTCGGAGCTATGGGGGTAACTACTGTAACTCCTAGCGAATGATGCCAACAGGGAAGGAAACCTAGATGGTAGATACAAAGTTGGTCTGAGCTCCTGGATCCACTAGTGCCCTGCTATTCTACCAATTAAGAGGGACCAGTTCCCATTACTTATGCCCACTGAAGAAGAGTATCTAATATTTGCAATGCAGGGTCCTAAGCAATACAAATGCACCTTCCAGCAGATGGCAGCACCGAGGCGTGGCTAGGGGAAAATGGAGACTGTGGTCTCATCCATTAGTAGGACAATGCCAGAGGGTGGAATCTCGCCGAGACCTCTGGTTTCTACATCAGGAAAGCAGCCAGGAAGCAGCCTTCGCAGCTGTGCCCCTTCAGAGGCTGCGCCCTCTCCACCGTGTCTACCATTTCCGCCTCCTTGTGGTGAGTGCACTTCAGATAGCAATGGCCAATAAGAGCACCCAAACTGGACCGGTAATCTCTAGAAAGCATGAGATGTTGGAACTCTTGGCACTCTCTGTTCTAGTCCACTGAGTTCCTGGTCATTCTGAGACAGAATAATCCCGGGGGCTGCTGGCTCTTACCTCCTCCACTTCCTCTTCAGCCCTGGTCTTGACTTGGCTTTCCAGGAAGGCAGAAAAGCCTTTCATGGTGTGTTCTCCATCATACTTAACAGCCTAGGAAGAAAGTGGAACGGGGTCAGGATGAGAGCCTCCTCCTGCCAAATACTTGTGAGTGGCTGCATGGGGAAACTGAGCATCAGATTCCCAGCAACCTGGGTCTACTGAGCAGATTCCTTCACCTCTCTGAGCCTCCACTGCCGTGGCTCTAGGAGGATAATAAAAATTCCTTCACTGTATGGCTGGAATGTAGCATGCACGACGGAGTCACACTACCAAGCCCTTGTCCCCGGTTGCATTACTTAGCAGTGGGGTCCAGCTGCTTAACTTTTCTGACACCGTTTCCCCACTTCTGACATGGAGACAACAGTATCTCATCGTGTTTCAAGGATTGACTTAGTATCCGCAGAGCATTTAAAACGTGGCTCACAGCGAGTACCATATGCATTTGCGATTATTTTCATATGATGACTATTAGAATAGCTGTAATCTCGCCCAGCATCTTCACAGGCTCAGCGTTTCCATCACCACTCGTTCCCTTTCCTACTTTAGTCTTTTGGAAGGATACGAGGCTACTTACTGCCCACTGGTTATCTAAACTCCCTTTCAGGTAACTTAAGGACAATGACTCAGCCTCCTCCTCTCAATCCAGCCTCATTTTCCGATGCACCAGGAGAATGGCTTCTCCCTTGCAGTGCTTGGGTCATCCCTCTGCCCACCTTTTTGTTCCTGTTTACTCCCTACCTATAGTTCCTGGCCTCTCCTGCCATCTGATTGAAGTCCCCTGTTTGCACGATGACCCCCAGCTACATCTGTCCTCAGAAGCTGTCTTTCCCCAATGATAGCTGCATTCAGTGGAGGACTTGCCCAGGATGACGGCTCCCCACACTCGGTGCAGGGACCCAGATCACACTTCCTTGACTGACACTCTTCATATGGCAAAGTGTTCCATCATCGCTGCTGGTGGTTGATGACTACCATCCCAGTGTGTGACAACACCCTTTGTCTCTCTTACACATCCATCCGTCTTCTAAAATGCCCTACTCACAACATGCATGTGGAGATTCCCCCAACCTTGTTCTATAGCATCCCTACCCTTACTCCATGGGTATGGAGCTTAGTGCCAGTCCTAGAGGAAACCATGGAACCCATTCCTGACCTTTCAAAACACCCACATCCATTTGGCTACAGTGATTGGGTGAATGATGAGCAAGGGTACCCAATTATAGTAAATCTTAGAACTTTGGTGGAAGCTGCTTGAAAAATACTCTTTGGACTTGAATATGAGAGGGTAACAGGGTTGGGACTGAGAATGAAATGGTTTGATTAAAGGTAGGGAAAAACTGAGTCCCTGATTATAACACAATAGCAGGTTCAGCCATGTACCCCCTCAAGAGCTGCTCACTTGTTCAGAGTCAGTAGGGAAAAGCCGGAAGAACGGGTACCGGTCCATCGGCGAGAGCTGAATGTCGTTGGCTGTGATGTCGAGCTTGGCAATGGTGATTGTGGAGTGGTTTTGATATTTGATGCCGAGCTCCTCCAGCAGGGGAAACAGCACCCTACACTTCTCCGACCAGGGGGCATCTGCAGGAAAAAGACCATTGCTCAGGCCCATGCTGATACCACAGGCTACTCACGGCACTGCTGCTTGGCAGGCTGCACCCCATCTTTCTTTTAATTATATATTATTTTGTTTTTTATTTATTTATTTATTTTTTTTTTTGACAGGCAGAGTGGACAGTGAGAGAGAGAGACAGAGAGAAAGGTCTTCCTTTGCCGTTGGTTCACCCTCCAATGGCCGCCGCGGCCGGCGCGCTGCGGCCGGCGCACCGCGCTGATCTGATGGCAGGAGCCAGGAGCCAGGTGCTTTTCCTGGCCTCCCATGGGGTGCAGGGCCCAAGCACCTGGGCCATCCTCCACTGCACTCCCTGGCCACAGCAGAGGGCTGGCCTGGAAGAGGGGCAACCGGGACAGAATCCGGCGCCCCGACCGGGACTAGAACCCGGTGTGCCGGCGCCGCTAGGCGGAGGATTAGCCTATTGAGCCGTGGCGCCGGCCTAATTATATATTATTTTGTCATTTCAGCCATAGTACCTGATCATTATTAAATACACTTTTTTAACATGGCCTGGGTCCCCTGACACTCAGCCACTAACACTTTTAGGATGTTAACATTTTCTTCTATTTGTCACTCCCTTCTTTGAACATAGTGTTCCACTTTAGCTGAAGAAAACCATAAAATAGTATGATAAATGGATTCTTCATGTTCTGCCAAAAACCGTGCGTGTGTATGCATGTGTGTTACTCACAGGGGTGTTCCACCAAAGGTTAAAGCTACTCGCCCAAGGTCATCTAGTGATTAAACAGAGGAAGGGTGATTTGCTTTGACTTGTGACCACTGTACTACCAATACAATACAATAAATGTAACTTCAGAAAGATCACAAAAAAACAGAACCAAAAGACAGATTGCTTTGGTGTGGGGTAGGTGCTTTGGTGTGGGGTAGGTGTTTGGCCTAATTGGTAGGCCTTTTTTTTTTTTTTTTTTTTTTGACAGGCAGAATGAACAGAGAGAGAGACAGAGAGAAAGGTCTTCCTTTTCCGTTGGTTCACCTCCCAATAGCCGCTGCGGCTGGCGCACCACGCTGATCCGAAGCCAGGAGCCAGGTGCTTCCCCTGGTCTCCCATGCGGGTGCAGGGCCCAAGGACTTGGGCCATCCTCCACTGCACTCCTGGGCCACAGCAGAGAGCTGGACAGGAAGAGGAGCAACCGGGACAGAATCCGGCACCCCGACTGGGACTAGAACCCAGGGTGCCGGCGCCACAGGCAGAGGATTAGCCTATTGAGCTGCGGTGCCAGCCATGGGCAGGCCATTGATCAGGATACCTACTCCCATTCATTACAGAGTGCCCGAGTTCCATGCTCAGCTCAGCTTCCCGCTGGTGTGGACCCAAGGAGTCTGCACCTGCCACCCACACGGGATATGTGCACTGAGTTCCCGGCTCCCAGCTTCAGACCCCAAGGCTGTTGTGAGCATTCTGGATGTGGGCCAGCAGGCAGGAGTGCTTTGTCTGTCTCTCTCTCCTCCTCTGTCTCTCAAATAGATACATATTTTAAAAATGTTAAAGAGAAGTTTATTTTGCGGGCTGGCACTGTGGTGTAGCAAGCAAAGCTGCCACTTGCAGTGCCTGCATCCCATTTGGGCATTGGTTCCAGTCTCAGCTGCTCCACTTCCAATTTAGCTCTCTGCTGTGGCCTGAGAAAGCAGTAGAAGATGGCCCAAGTCCTTCAGCCCCTGCACCTGTGTGGGAGACCCAGAAAAAGCTGACTTCGGATCGACCCAGCTTGGGCCGTTGTGGCTCTCTGGGGAATGAACCAGTGAATGGAAGACCTCTCTCTCTCTGCCTCTGCCTCTCTCAAACAAACAAATAAATCAAAGGAGTTTATTTTGGTACAAAAGTTTGAAATCCATGCATATGAGGGGTCTTTCAAAGTTCTTGAAAAATGCATACCATGAAAAACTGTAAATAGATCTCAGCATTTTCTTACCAAAATAAACTTATCTTTTAACCTGTGGACTTTTGAAGTGCCATACTATGACACAATACTGGTGGAGGAGTACACACCCAGAAGTGAAGAGGTGAGCTCAAGAAATGTGACAAGTTCAAGTACCCCTAGATAGGGGATGCCTGACTTCCTTGCAGAAAGTTCTTTGAGATGTGAGTCTTTCCCAGGTACTTGGCCTTCTGGAGAGAAACCAGAGATGAGCTCCAAATCACACCTTGTTTGCTCACCCTTCCATTAAGCTTGGAGCCCCATGTTTCAGAGAGGAATGGCCTCTGAGGCCCGCAACATTCTGCCTTTGGATGATCATGTCCCACTTACAGATCAAGGGCTTCTTGGCCAAACCTGCTGCCAGCACCCTCGGCAGCCCTCCTGGAGCCCGGCAGGCCCTTGGTATGAGCAGGGGCGGGTGCATGGGGGGACATAATGGCAGCAGCCCCAGGGGGCCCATCTGACAGCCCTGCTTCCAAGAAAATGAGGTTGCATTTGCCTTTCTCAGGACCACAGGGGCATTCTCAGAACTCTGGTGTCAGGGGAGTACAGAAAGGCCACTCCGGGTCTCTCATTCAGGGCCAGGAGATTGCAGTGATTCAGCCAACACCTCGTTCTGTGGACAAAAGTCCATTTCTGTAGGATTTTCAAAGAACCACATGATGCAATCCAGTGATAGCACAGAGCTCGCTTTGAACTTTTGCCTTGCAGTAACTGTGTGACCCCAGGTAAGGTAAATGACCTCTCTGAGGCAGGTTTCCCTAATCTGTATCATGGCAAGAGGCGCTATAACTTCCTCCTGGGCTTGTTACACAACACACAACAGCAGGTGCATCAACAGCAAACTCATGTCTGGCTCATCGAAAGTACTCATGAAAAGGCAGCTCTGCCTTTGAAATCAGAGTGATCTGAAGTACTGTTCTGTCTCCTTCCTCTGTGTCTCAGGGTGAGCAAGAATGTCTCTGGCCTTGGCTCTCACACATAAATCAGAAACAGTGGGAAAGGGGCAATAATACTTAGGTGAGCTCTGACAATAATTACAATGTTAGTAATAATAGCAGCAATAAGCATTGTCATTTATCAAGTGCTTATAATATACCAGACATTGTGCTAGGTCCCTGACATGAAGGATTTGAGTCCCCACCTCATATGGGCTGTTGCTAAGTCACAACACCCAGAAGTAGCTACAAGTGGAGGTGCAACAGTCATTCTGCCCAGGTTCAATCCCCAGTTTGGCACCTTTGGGCTGTGTATTTCTGGGAAGGTTTTTTTCAGCTCCTTGCGACTCTATTTAGTCATCTCTCAAGTGGGAGCAATAAGAATGTTGTGAGAATTAAATGAGATAAGGTAATAGTGGCTCAGGGTGAAGCCTAACACGATGCAGCATCTGATCAAACATTATTAATCATCAACCAGATTATTGTGAGAAATAGAGATAGGCCCTGATTGTATGAAAGGCATTCTGTATATTCCAAGAGTTAGACTTCCAGGGACAAAGTTATAAGGCATCTTGGTCTGATCTCTTCAGGTGTGTGAAGACCAGCTTTGGTGTGGTGCATTGATGGGTTTTAAAGATTATAGTGACCAGGAATTCACAAGCAACTCTTGCTAAGTAGTGTTGGAGCCCACAGCCTCCTGTTACCTCCGTGAGGTACTTACAGAACATCACAAACACGTCCCTTTCCTTGTCAAAGACGACCAAGTTGAAGTTCTTCCCCACCAGCTGCTTAACTGGCCCTTGGTCCCAGTATTTTGGAATCTCTTCACTGGATAGATGTTTCTAGGAAGAAAATTTGAGAGTTCTAACAGCTGGCAGAAATGGGTTCAAATTTGGGAATGTTCCATTCCGACAGGAAGAAATGACAGGTTTCCTTTGTTCATCCACAAGAGCCTTGGGGCAGAGTTTGAAATGCTGAGATGGAACATGGGCTCCATGGCAGCTTTGGATGGGCTAGGGCAGGTTGGGACCAGAGGGCTAAGGTGGAGACCATGGTTCTTGGGATTCTCAGATGAGAGTGGGATTCATGTCATTAGCATCTTAATTAGTTTTTTTTTTTTAATGCTGCCTCCAATTAATCTGGGAATCAAGACCAAGGTCACTTCTAAGACCTATAAAATCTTTAACACACTCTGGTTCCTTCCAGTCTCCCCATACCCATTCCCATCCTACCACTTCCTTCCTTCAGCCACACACCAGTCTTCAGTTTACCTAAAGAGCTAAAATCCCTCCCCGCTGGGGCCTTTGTTTATGCAGTTTTCCCTGCCTAGAAGGTCTCCCCAACTCCTGCTTCTTACTCTCCCTTCTTTCTCTGGTGAGGGATACCGATCTTGTGCCTAAGAAAACAACAGTTTGAGAAGGCTGCAGGGAATACTGTGTTGCATGGGGCCGACGCTGTGGCACAGCAGGTTAAAGCCCTGGCCTGAAGCACTGGCATCCCATATGGGCACTGGTTCGAGTCCTGGCTGCTCTTCTTCCGATCCAGCTCTCTGCTATAGCCTGTGAAAGCAGTAGAAGATGGCCCAAGTCCTTTGGCCCCTGGACCCACATGGGAGACCTGGAAGAAGCTCCTGGCTCCTGACTTCGGATCAGCTCAGCTCCGACCGTTGTGGCCACCTGGGGAGTGAACCATTGGATGGAAGATCTCTCTCTCTGTCTCTACCTCTCTCTGTAACTCTGTCTTTCAAATAAATAAAACAAATCTTAAAAAAAAAAATGCTGTGTTGCTGGGAATGGACAGAAGGCAATAGAAGCACTTGGAGGTAAGGGGATCTCAGATTGTGGCTTGCCTGGAGAGCCTCTACCTACTCCTGTTGTCCCAGGATATTTTTAAAGAATGTCCCCTTTCTTTCCCGAATCATTCTAGTTTGGAAAATGAAAAACGTGTTCCACTTACTCATCAGGGTAGCTGAGGCTACAGCAGGAGCTGACCAGTGTGTGATGATGTGTTGTGTGGTTATCTTTCTTGAACCTCTCCTTACTCACCCCACTCACCCAAATGTCCCTAAAGCCTTTGAGGCTAAATCCTGTCTTGTGTTCTACTCCTTCCTCCTCCCTAATGCAGGTACCTATCTACCCTGTACAAGCAGATCTTTCACATCAGAGACTTAGAAGAGCCTTCTTTCAAAGAATAAATTAGCTCTCCTGAGAGCCTGCATTTCAGTTGGAAATTCTTCCAAAGAAATACCTGTATTTTGCAACTAAAGAATTAATGGCAGAATTAGAGGCCCAGAATGGGTAAAAAATTGGATCAATTTGAGATGAGGAAATGGGGGGAAATCCCTCATGCTAAACCACGAGGCTGAAGTTTGTTCTGCCTCTCCATTCAGGTGGCCAAAGCCAAAAATTCTAAGAAAGAGATGCTACTGAGGTTTGGAATCAATCTTGTCCAAGAACAAACTCACCTTGGCATTTTTGCTCAGGAAGTTGCGGCCAAATTTCTTGAGGTTTTGGTAGGTTATGTCATCCGAAGGCATTTTGTATCTGGCATCTGAGCTTAAGTTGAGGATTTGAACACATGGGATATTGACTTCTGAGAGCTGGAAGTATTCTAACACACGTCTGTTTCTATGTTCATCAGCATCCACAAGGATGAAAAGGATCTGCCAGATCAAACAAAATCTTTATCTCTCTGGATTCTTTACCAAGGGGGAAGAACTGCTGGGAAGCTGAGGGCTGACAGAATGCAAAGGGCAGGTCTATGGAGCACTTCTGAAACAAAGATCGAATAAAAACTGCTTTCCTTTGGGCAGGTGCACACCTGTCCCCAAATACAAAGTCAGGTTGCAGCCGCCAGCCAGGATTCCTCATCCTTATGACATGAACCACTGGCACAACTTGAGGACCTCAGAAGGTCCTGAATGTTCACCTGTGCCTCAGTTTCCTTATCTGTAAAAGGGTGACTGTAAAAGTACCTACCTTGTAGGGTTGCTGTGAGAATTAAATACGACAGGGCATGTAAAAGCTTAGCTCAGTTTCTGACTGGTAGGAAACATTCAACATGTGCCAACGCTTCCTACCCTTCAAAACGACTGTCGAGGAAATCCATGACTCTGCTCACTCCTTCAGTCAACAAATACTCATGGAGTGCCTGCCACGTGTTAGCCATTTTACTAAGCACTGGGGATACAACACTGCCCAAAGCACACAAAATCCATGCCACACTGAGTTTATTATTCTAGTAGAAAAAGCAGACAACAAACAAGTTAAACAAGCTAATAAATTCAGATGGCAATGAGTGCCAGTTAGACAATAAGACAAGGTGATGTAATAGAGAATAATGCACAGAGAAGGAGCAGGGAGGGGCTCAACATTACATAGAGGGGTCAGGAGGAGAATCTGAGGAGGTGACGTTTTGCTGGGACCTGGGTGATGAGTCACAAGTCAAGGAGCCATGATCCAGGCAGTAGAAGCTGTCTATGCAAAGGCGTGGTGGGGGTGGGGGTGGGGGACCAAACAGAAAGAGCTTAGAATGTTCTAGGAATAAAGGCCAGTGTGAGTACTGGGAGGTCGGAGACTATGACAGTGAGGTCACAAGTCCAGCAAGGGGCTTGGGTTCAGTGTGAACACAATGGAAGGTCACTGGAGGAAAGCAAGCCAGAGAAGGACGCGATGCTGATTTGGAAATGTCACTCTGATGGCACCAAGAGCGGAAGAAGGCAGAGGAGGCGGAGGCCACTGGAGACACCTGGTGTCACGTTCTTGCAGGTCATTCTTTCATCAGCAGATAAAGGCCCCACAAAGTGCTCGTGCAGGTGCCAGGGAGACTGAAAAATGAGGTGGTCCCATTAAACCATCTTTGTACACTTTCGAGAAATATTGGCTCTCTCTGACCTGCTGAGCCCCGGAGCACTGAAGTGAACAAGAAAAGCTATGGGGTGCATCCTACTGGAACAATATCAGTCCAGCTGTTTTTATCTTTGGTGCTAAAATGGATCATAATCAATAAAGGGAATCATTGAGAAGCTCACACATTAGAGGAAACAAGATTTTAACCTCATCTCTCAGTCAATGCCAGAATAAATTCCAGCTAAATTAAAGCATTAAAAAGAAAAACCTGGAAGAAAATATGGTTACATATTGACTACTATACCATAGGAGAAATGGAGAGAAAGCAGCCAGATTGAAATCAATTTAATTATATCCAAAATATTAAAGTGTAAAGTTGAAAACAGACAATATATTTACAAGAGGTATTTCTGTGGTTTGGAAGCATCTTTTTGGAAAGCAATGTATTTGGAATGCCATATAGACATGAAATATGTTCATTTTTGAGTGGCTTTACCCTGTTTCTTTTAGGGTTCAAAGTTTCTAATTGTTTTTGTTTAATTTCAGAATAATTTTCTTCAAAAGAAAAAACCTGCCATTATATTTCTCATAAAAATAAAGGAAAATCGGTATACAGTCTCTATGGCCCAGTTGGTGGTAACTGTATTAATCATCAGT
This sequence comes from Oryctolagus cuniculus, assembly GCF_051225735.1. Taxonomy (NCBI): domain Eukaryota; kingdom Metazoa; phylum Chordata; class Mammalia; order Lagomorpha; family Leporidae; genus Oryctolagus; species Oryctolagus cuniculus. The sequence continues at coordinate 59,613,830 of NC_142885.1, forward strand.
AGAATTTAGGAGAAACCCTTTTGTTTCTAATGAATGCAATGGCAACTTCAATAAGAAGAGGCACAGTTTACTGTACTTTTGCTCATGGCCACACTATAGGTTTTCTAATTCTTACTATAACTCTCTGTTTTGCGCACGAAGAGACAGGATTAGATTAAGAAGTTCACCAAGATAACATAGCTTGTAAGAGGCAGAGAATTCAAAGTCAGGTCTGTGCCATGGCAAAGCCCAGAAACTGGGGCAGGTGTTTGGCCCAGCGGTTGAGATGCCTGCATTCCATATCGGAGTGTGTGGGGCCCCATCTCAGCTCTGACTCCTGACTTGGTTCCTACTAATGTGCACCCTTGAAAGGCAGCAGGCGGTGGCTCAAATGACTGAGTTTCTGTTCTGCATGAGGGAGACCTGGATTGAGTTCTTGGCT